>NW_016107633.1:225897-226177 GCF_001604975.1 Cebus imitator
CAGAGAAGTTTGGGCAGGGGATCCACCATGCTGCCTCACAGGTGGGGAAGGAGGGTGATAGAATAGTCCAAGGCCTCCATCATGGTGATAGTCAGGCTGGAAGGGAGGCGGGGCAGTTTGGCCACGACATTCACTACGCAGCAGGGCAGGCTGGGAAAGAGGGAGACATGGCAATCCATGGTGTCCAACCTGGGGTCAACCAGGCCGGGAAGGAGGCAGGGCAGTTTGGCCAGGGAGTTCATCATACCCTTGAACAGGCCGGAAGGGAAGCAGACAAAGC
>NW_016107633.1:226342-232376 GCF_001604975.1 Cebus imitator
TGAACAGGCCGGAAGGGAAGCAGACAAAGCCGTCCAGGGGTTCCACACTGGGGTCAACCAGGCCGGGAAGGAAGCAGAGAAACTTGGCCAAGGGGTCAACCATGCTGCTGACCAGGCCAGAAAGGAAGTGGAGAAGCTTGGCCAAGGTGCCCACCATGCTGCTGGCCAGGCCGGGAAGGAACAGCAGAATGTTCATAATGGGGTCAACCAAGCCAGCAAGGAGCAGCTGCTGAATGTAGGTGAACAGGGATGGGAAAATGGGGGACAGGGGGGTTTGGGGGAGGGAAAGGTTAAATCCCTGGGACATTTGTTGGGGGGGTCCATGTAGCCTTCATTTGGTGAAGGCTTGGGCAGCTGTATCACTGTGCTCCTCCCCATTCCCCATCTCCCTAACAAAGGAGCTGGTGGCAGCTAGTCAGATGGAGTGAGCCACCTTATCTGCAAAGCACGTATCAGACAAGGTGTGGTGGGCACCCCGTCCCACCTTCAGGGAGCTGTCCTCCTGGTTAAGGGGGCCTCAAGTGGGGACTGGGAAGCGCCTCCTGGGGAACGGGAAACAGTTCCTGAGATCAAGATCCAGTACAGTGCAAAGGGATTGAGTGTTGAGAAAACCCAGTTAGGAGAGGCAGCATGAGAAGTAGCTTGTGGAGATGAGCCCTGGCCTCTGTAATCTTCATAACAACCCTCTGACGTAGTTAAGAAGAGGCTGCTGACGCCCTGATAAGGAAACGGAGGCTCAGAGAGGTTAGGGGACCTGCCAAGCTCCTGGGCTAGTGCCCAGCTTTGCAGAGGGCATGCCAGGGTTCTCTTCCCCTACATTGCCCCGCCAGGAGAGGTTTTCTATGTTTCTGTCACTCATTTATGTAGAGGGAACAGAGGCCGGGTGCAGTGGCTCATGCCTATAATCCCAGCACTTTGGGAGGCCAAGGCAGGTGAATCACTTGAGGTCAGGAGTTCAAGAGCAGCCTGGCCAACTTGGTGAAACCCCATCTCTACTAAAAATACAAAAATTACCTGGGCGTGGTGGCGGGCGCCTGTAATCCCAGCTACTCGGGAGGCTGAGTCAGGAGACTTGCTTGAACTTGCGAAGTGGAGGTTGCAGTGAGTCAAGATCATACCACTGCACTCTATCCTTGGCAACAGTGAGACTCCGTCTCAATAAATAAATAAATAAAGTAAGTAAGTAAGTAGACGGAACAGAGACGAGGCGGGCAACTAGCACCACTGACAACAGAACAAGCACCAAGGAGGGAGTGTGGGGAGCAGGAGAGGGTGGACTCCTGTGCGCCCCCACTCTCCAGGGATCCACAAGATGTGACTGGCTCAGACCTGGAAGCCCAGAGCCACATCTGCCGCCAGACAGAGCCAGGGATGGGTGGGTGGGGAGGAACGGTGCAGTAGAGGAGTGGGCACGGCAGGCTGCGGGATTTGGGGCTGGCAACAGCAGCCGGGGGTTGGGGCGCTGCTGGTGTGCATGGCTGAGTGTCTGGGGCTGGGTCAAGGACAGTGATCAGCGGCATTAAGGATGCAGCTAGACAGGGCATAGAAAGGTAGATTTGAGGTCAGGGCTGAGGTTAAACTAAGGTCCTGATAGTCACATGGGTCCCCTACCTTCCCTTTCCACCAGGCCCCTCCTCAGTGACTAAAGGCACTTGGTTAAGGAAATGAAAAGGGGCTTTGGGAAGGAAAAGGCAGCAGGGGGCAGAATGCCCACAGTGAGGAGGCAGTGGGTTAAGCTGCACCTCCCACCCAGCCCCAGTCACCCTGGAGGGGACCAGATCACTGGGGAAAAGGAATGGGGAGACCCCCCCCCAGCTCCCCACAGGATTGAGGGGTTGTAACAAGAGTCTGGGCTTTGTCCACAGGGCAGCCATCACGGCGGATCTTCCGGCCATCAAGGAGGGGCCGCAACCACGCCGTTAGCCTCTGGGGTAAGTGCGGACCCCAGGGTAGGGGAGAGGAGGTCCCTGGGAGTTCCCTAGCATGGCTGTAGGTCAGATGCTGGAGACTGACCTTCTTGTCCTTGAATTGCAGGCCTCGGTCAACACGCCTTTCATCAACCTTCCCGCTCTGTGGAGGGTAAGTGCCACGTTGTGTCTCCTTCCTGCTCTGCATCCTGACAGATACTCTAACCCTGACCCCTTCCTTTTGTCTGTTTGGACAGCTCCCCCGAGACCAGACCTACAGCCTCTGCAGAGACCCTCCAACCTGATTCCCAGCTCTGGGCTTCCCTCCCTCCACCCACTCCCTCCCCTTCACACCCTGCCCTCATCTTTTGGGTGCTTTTCATTTCCACTGAGGCAAACACAAGCTGGCAGAAGAGACCTCTGGGCCCAGGTGCCCCTGGGAGCCAGGGAGGGAGGAGGGTGGCTGGCTGTTCTCATTCCCTCTCTCTCCCTGTCTTCGTTCCTCGATTCCCATTTGCTGACTGGTTTCCCTCCTGTCCCCACTCTGCTGCCAATGCCTCTGCTCCATGCTGGGAGGGGGAACCTGTGGCTTTGTCCTCTCCCTGGTGTGACATCACCCCAGTGTAGAGGATCCTGTGGAATCCTGGTTCCCACTTGGGGCTCAAAGTAACCTCCTGACTCTCTTTCTTTATTTTAATTTATTGATATGGAGTCTCACTCTGTCTCCTAGGCTGGAGTGCAGTGGCACAATCTCAGCTCACTACAACCTCTGCCTCCTGGGTTCAAGCAATTCTTCTGCCTCAGCCTCCTGAGTAGCTGGGATTACAGGCGCCTGCCACCATGCCTGGCTAATTTTTGTATTTTTAGTAGAGACAGAGTTTCACCATGTTGACCAGGCTGGTCTTGAACTCCTGACCTCAAGTGATCTGCCTGACTTGGCCTCCCAAAGTCTGGGATTACAGGCATGAGCCACTGCGCCTTGCCTCTTTTTGCATTTATTCTATTTGCTGCCTGAGACTGGGCACAGGCCAGGGTGAGGGTGTGTCAAGGAGGTGGAAGGCCCACCCTGTGTATCCTGGGCCACAGGGGCAGCAGAACATCCTCTGAGGCTACACACATGAGGCTTGTTGGCTCCTGCAAAGGCCCCAGCCCCTCTGCCTGTGAGGGCTGGCTTCCTTGTGCTCTTAAGTCTAGATGCTGTCTTCCTGAAGCTGTTCCCCAGAACCTAACTCTGGGGCCAGAGCAGCCAGTGCTCCTTGCACTTCTCCCATGGGGCGGGGCTGAGGTCTGGCCCACCCTCGCTTCACAACTGTGGACCCTGCATTCATCCCTGCTCTCCTTCTCTCTTCTAGGGCATCGCCGACATCATGCCCTAAACTGACACCCCACCTTCCTGGGAGACTAATGCTGCCGTTGTCACATCAGCTGACATGACCTGGAGGGGCTTGGGGTGGGGGGCAGGTTTCTGGAGTCCCTGAAGGGGGTCCTTCTGGGATTTGTGAATAAACTCGATAACACTATGCCGTCTCTTCATGGTCCCCTGGGCTCCCTAAGGAGGGATGGACAGGGAGGCAGGAGGGGCTTGTCTTGTCTTGTTACTTTGCTGAAGGAGTCGGGTCATCCGATGCACAGGGTGGGTTGAGCTGGAGATTTTAGGCTGATCAGCCATAACTGGGCAGGTAACGGGGACAAACTATGCTTTGCTGGGGTGCAAAGTTCGTGCTTGCTACTGGCAGGAGGACTTGTGCAGGGAAAACCACCACAGGCCACTGGTGGGACAGACACGCCGGGTGAGAATGGCCTGGGCCCAGGAGGTAGTGTCCTAGCCAGGGGGGTTGGGAGGCCAAAGAATAACAACAATGACTTGTCTGTATTGTGCAGTTAAGACTTGGCAGGCTGCCTGCCGGGAGCGTCACCTGCATGACATCATTGACTCCTCCCACCCACCCAGTTAGGTGAAAGGCTCTGCTACTGCCCCATTTTATAGAGAAGCGTGAGGGGCTTGCACAGGTTAAGAAACCGACCAAGTTTACACAGTAAGTGGAGGGAGTGAAACAGTGAAGAGCTGTAGAGGATATTCTGGGAAAACACAGGTCTTTGCCCTTTGGCATCAGCAGGGAGGGGGAATTGGTGAATAAGAAAAGTGAGACGGGGTGGGGGAGCCTCTCGGGAAGGAGGGGGAAGGATGGAAGGCTCAGGGGGAGACTCACTGGTGACAGAAGCCACCTGAGTGGAGGAACAGGAGGCCCCATTTTCAGATCTGTGGACCATTCACAGCCCAGAGGAATAATGATTACAATTTCTGAGTATAGAGCACTTGCTAGACTCAAGGTACTGTGTAGAGTTGTTCATATTCTTTTTTTTTTTTTTTTTGAGACAGGGTCTTGCTTTTTCACCCAGGCTGGAGTGTACAGCCGTGATCATGGCTCACTGCAGCCTCAACCTCCTGGGCTCAAGCAGTCCTCCCAGCTCAGCCTCCTGAGTAGCTGTAACTACAGACTACAGGCACGCGCCACCACACTTGGCTAATTAATTTTTTTTTTTTTTTTGGCTGGTCGTGGTGACTCACGCCTGTAATCCCAGCACTTCGGGAGGCTGAGGTGGGCGGATCACGAGAGTAGGAGTTTGAGAGCAGCCTGACCAACATGGGGAAACCCCATCTCTACTAAAAATACAAAAAGAGAAAAAAAATTAGTGGGGTGTGGTGGCACATGCCTGTAATCCCAGTTAGTCAGGAGGCCGAGGCAGGAGAATCGCTTGAACCCAGGAGGTGGAGGTTGCAGTGAGCCAAGATCGTGCCAACAGCCTGGGCGACAGGGTGAGACTCTGTCTCAAAAAAAAAAAAAAAAATTCTTTTTTTGAGAGACAGGGCCTCACTATATTGTCCAGGCTGTTCTCAAGCTCCTGGGCTCAAGGGGCTCAAGAGATTCTGATGCCTCAGCCTCCCAAAGTGGTGGGATTACAGACATGAGCCACTTTGTCTGGCCTGTTCATGTTCTTTAACCATAACCCAAAGACAAAAGCCCTCTAATCATCACCATTGTATGAATGAGGACGCTGCAGATCAGTGGGAGCAGGGCGCTGGCCGAGAAAGCAGCAGACCTGGGTCTGGCTCCCTCTGTGGCCAGCAGCTGACCTCTCATGGTTGCCTCTGAAGTCCCTGTAACACTCCCAGGCACTCACCTGGGTGCTGGGAGGCTTGCATTCCAATCAGAAGCGGAGGTCTGAAGGCAGCCTACTTCCACCTCTAGGGGCCACGGTTTCCTTCTGTATAAAGGGAAGCAGGCATTCAACAAGTCTTGCTTCCAGCTCCAAAACTCCATTAATTGTGGGACCAAAAATAAGAGACAGTGTTCTTGCCCTGGGGGTATTCACAGTGTTCCTGGGAGGCAAGGCCTGTAAACAGAATATGAATGCAAACATATGAAGCCCTGTGTCAGTAAGAGTTCAATGGGGTGGGGGGAGCTGCATTTGTACAAAAAATATGATGCGCGGGACTCCATGTTTGGGTCTCCTTCCATGAATACTCTCCTGGATTTCTCCTCTGGAGTCCCCTTCCACACTCTCTCGTGGAAGCCGGCCTTCCCCTCCTAAACTCCATCTCTCTATTCCCCTCCACTCAGTGTGGAAGCTGCTTTCCTCTCCTGGATTCCCTCTTTCTGGATTCTCTCACTCAGTGTGCCGAGTTAGCTGTTTCTCTAAGTAAATCACTTTCTACAACACTTCTTGAGCTCGGCATTTACTACGCACTGTGCCATGGTCTCCTCACCCATACTTAGGAAGCGACTGACCAAGAACCTGGAGAAATATCCTCTCAGGGGAACAGAGGGGGCACCCCTGAACCCCAATATTACATTTTCATGAGCCAGCCAGAAGAGGCGTACAGCCAGGAGAGGGGTACACCAGGAAAGGGATACAGCCAGAGAAAAAGACTTCAAAACTGTGAGTAAAACTGGCCCCATTCTGTCCTGTCTTTTTAAGAACACCTGAAGTGGCTGCAGCCAGGCTGGGCTGCGGGGAGAGAACCCGAGCGGCACCTCAGAGGCACGACCCAGCTGGCCTTAAGCAGCACGGCCTAGCCCTCTTAAGTGCGGCGGGCCAGCCAGAATTAAAAGTGCAGTTTTTTT
>NW_016107633.1:232401-291127 GCF_001604975.1 Cebus imitator
GACCAGCCAGAATTAAAAGCACAGTTTTTTTTTACCTCCAAGCTCTCTCTCTGCTTTCCCTCTCCTTCTCTGTCCTTCAGATATTATCTCTGGGACCAAAACCTGCAGGAGCCTTTGGGGTGGAAAAGGTGAACATCCCCGCTTTCTGCTCCTTCCCTGCCAGCCTCAGGGGGCGGAACTGAGCATGCGCAGCCTTCAGAGAAAAACTACGGGGAGGGGCGAGGTACAGCCCCAGCCTGCAGGGGACCGGGAGCGTGGCAGCCTGGCACATGGCTCTGGCAGGGCTCTCCGGTGTTCTCCAGTCCCAGGCAGCAGGGCCCATCCTGGGAAGGACCGTTTTTGGCCATTCTGTCTACCCCAACATCAGTTAAGGTAGTGGAAATTAACTCATGGATTCATCACACTTGGCTGAAGCCTTGGCTACCTCCGGAGGAAAGTCAGAGACTCTCCACTCCACAGCCTAAAGTTCCAGGAGATGACCCTTCATCCACCTGTGAGCCATTAGAAGATCTACATAGTCCGGGCGTGGCGGCTCATGCCTGTAATCCAAGCACTTTGGAGGCCAAGTCGGGCAGATCACCTGAGGTTGGGAGTTCAAGACCAGCCTGACCAACATGGTGAAACCCCGTCTTTATTTAAAAAATGAAAATTTTATTTAAAAAAAATATGATCTACATATGATTTTCCAACAAGATCCTCAGGAAAGCAACCACTCAACCATAAGGTCACAAAATCCTGCCGCTGCAAGCCCAGGTGTCCTTGGCTCGTGGGCTCTATCGTGGACCTCTAGATCAACTTGCATCCCTAAAGGCTCCCCTCTGGAGGAAACCTCAACTGCAGGGCCCCTTCTGCACCCCATTTCAGCAGGAAGTAGTTAGGGAGGATCCACGCCCGTGTTCCAACAGAAGTTGGGCTTTCCTGTTCAAAGGCGAGGAATGAAGGAAGGTGTTCTCTTTCCAGGGTCCACAGGGGGGTGTAGTTTTAAGGGCAAGAACTTCCCAGCACCATGCCATGCCCTCCTATCTCAGTCCATCCAGGAGATTTAACGGTTTATGTTTAAATTTCATGGGCATGGGAAGAAACTAAGAGTCAATCACTCCAGCAGAAGTTCTAAGGAACTCCTTTCATTGGCCTGGGGTCTTAGAGAAGGTAAGGGTTCCTCCCAGGTTAAAAGTCCCCTTCTTCCACACCCCTTCAGACTCCATGTTTGGGTCCCCTTCCACAAACACTCCCTTCATGGAAGGCGTCTTTCTCTCTCCTGGATTTTCCCTCTGGAGTCCCCTTCCACACTCTCTTGTGGAAGCCTGCCTTCCCCTCCTAAACTCCATCTCTCTCTATTCCCACTCAGTGTGGAAGCTGCTTTCCTCTCCTGGAGTCCATCTTTCTGGACTCTCTCACTCAGTGTGAGAGTTAGCAGTTTCTTTCTCTCTCCTTCTTCTGTTTCTCTCTCTCTTTAAATAAAATCACTGTCTACAAAAAAAAAAATGTGATGTGCCTCACTTTCTAGTTGCTGCATTTTTTTTCTTATTTTGTGGAATACCACCATTTCCTTACATAGGCTCCTTCTCTCTCCCTGTAATATTGTATTTCAAAGACATTCCAAACATCGTGAAAAGATGAAAGAATGTTATAGTGAACACCAGCATTCTCACTACTAGATTTTACCAAACTTGCTTGATCACACATCTGTCCATTTATTCTCATATCACACATTTTTGATGCATTTCAAAGTAAACTGTAAATATATATTTGCTGCCTTTTGTCTTATTTATTTATTTATTTTTGAGACAGAGTCTCACTCTGTCGCCAAGGCTGGAGTGCAGTGGTGTGATCTCAGCTCACTGCAACCTCCACCTCCTGGGTTCAAGCGATTCTCCTGACTCAGCCTCCTGAGTAGCTAGGATTAGTAGGCACGCACTACCATGCCTGGCTGGTCTCGAACTCCTGACCTTGTGATCCACCCACCTCAGCCTCCCAAACTGCTAGGATTACAGACATGAGCCACCGCGCCCGGACTGTCTTATTTATTTTTTGAGACAGAGTCTTGCTCTGTTGTTCAGGCTGAGTGCAATGTCAGGGTCATGGATAACTGCAGCCTCAACCTCCTGGGCTCAAGCAGTCCTCCCACCTCCACCTCCCAAAGTGCTGGGATTACAGGTGTGAGCCACAGCACCCAGCTGCTTGCTGCATTGACATAAATAGAACCTTCCATCATGTCAGATACTGATTGAGGGTCTTCTCTGTGCTGGACATCATTTCACAGGTATTGGAGGAGTCCCTATTTTTTTTTTTTTTTTTTTTTTTTTTTTAAGATGGGGTTTCACCATATTGGTCAGGCTGGTCTCGAACTCCTGACCTCAGGTGATCTGCCCACCCCAACCTCCCAAAGTGCTGGGATTACAGGCGTGAGCCACCGTGCCCGGCTAGGAGTCCCTACTTAAGGGGATCCTAGAGTGGTGGCTTTTGAAAAAGCAACATTCAAGGGACTCTTTCTTTTTTTTTTTGAGACAGAGTCTTACTCTGTCGACAGGTGCCAGGCTGGAATGCAGTGGTGCGATCTTGGCTCACTGCAACCTCCGCCTCCCAGGTTCAAGCAAGTCTCCTGCCTCAGCCTGAGCCTGGGACTACAGGCACGTGCCACCACACCAAGCTAATTTTTGTATTTTAGTAGAGACGGGGTTTTACTATATTGGCCAGGACAGTCTCAACCTCTTGACCTCGTGATCCACCCGCCTTGACCTCCCAAAGTACTGGGATTACAGGCATGAACCATTGCACCCGGCCAAGGGACTCTTTCTTTTGTGAAGTAAAAGCTTTCAATGACTTAAATATTTTTTTATTTAAAAAATATATACATACTAGATATAATTTTTTTTTTTTGAGACAGAGTCTCGCCCTGTCATCCAGGCTGGAATGCAGTGGGGCAATCTTGGCTCACTGCAACCTCCGCCTCCTGGGCTCCAGCAATTCTCCTGCCTCAGCCTCCCTTATAGGCAGTCGCCACCACACTTGACTAACTTTTGTATTTTTAGTAGAGACGGGGTTTCACATTGTTGGCCAGGCTGGTCTCGAACTCCTGACCTCAAGTGATCTGCCTGCCTCGGCCTCTCAAAGTGCTGGGATTACAGGCATGAGCCACCATGCCTGGCCATCGCCCAGCTGACTGACTATTTTTAGGCACATTTTCTTGCTAGGTTTACTTGGATGGGGGTCCTGAAAATACCAAAGAGATGCAAGATAATTGATATGCACTGAGTCAGTCCTGGGAGGCTGCTGACAAAGGAGAGCTTTGGTTCAGTTTTGAGCGTACAAGAGGCCTGGCTCTCCCCTGCCTGGAGGTCTTTCATGCTGTTCCCTCGGCTAGGAACACTCCCCATGCCCCTCAGCCCCCGGTGCTGCCTTCCGCACCCCCCCAACTTTGCATCTCAGCTGCCCTGACTGCTCAACCAGAGCTACAGCCACCCTATCACTCGCTCTTATAGCCCCAATCTTGTTTTTCCTGTTGCTTATGATCATCTGTAATCATATTACAAAATTATATCCGTTTCCCCCCAGATGAAGAGGTTCAAGCAGTGATGTCAAGGCCAGGCACGAATATCTGGCAAGGAGCAGAAGGCAAGCCACTGGCTTGAGCAGATTGGGAAAGGCCATGGAATGAGTGTGAGCAAGACACAGGCTGCTTTGCCTGATATGGGTGGAGCCAGGCTAGGGAGAAACACAGAGAGGAAGGGCCGGTTTCTGCAGATGTTGAAGAACAGGGAGAGGAGTTTGGGTGTGGCACTCACGGGCATCTTTTATAGGGTCTGTGCTAAGCTCTTACAGACATGATTCATTTCATCTCCACAACCACCCATGAGGCAAGTACCATGCTCATTGCCCTCACAGATGCTGAAGAAGAGGCACAGGGAAGGGAGCCTGTTGCCTGAGGCCACCCAGCTAGTAAGTGGCGATGGCCAGGCTCTAGTTCAAGGGCACGTCCCTGCTGGACATCTCTAGCAGTGAGGTGGCATGCTGCCCTTCGACCCCCAGGAAGGGGGAGGAGGCTACTTCCAAATGAGTGTTTGTGTTTTTTTGACAGAGTCTTGCTCTATTGCCCAGGCTGGAGTGCAGTGGTACAATCTCGGCTCACTGCAACCACTGAATCCTAGGTTCAGAGGATTCTCCTGCCTCTGCCTCCCAAGTAGCTGGGACTACAGGCACTTGCCACCCTCCCCGGCTAATTTTTGTATTTTTAGTAGAGACGAGGTTTCACCATGTTGGCCAGACTGGTCTCAAACTCCTGACCATAGGTGATCTGCCCACCTCGGCCTCCCAAAGTACTGGGATTGCAGGCATGAGCCACCGCTCTTGGCCTCTTTTATTTTATTTTATTTATTTTTTAAGGCAGAGTCTTGCTCTGTTGCTCAGGCTGGAGTGCAGTGGCGTGATCTCGACTCACTGCAACCTCCAAATCCCAGGTTCAGGAGATTCTCCTACCTCAGTCTCCTGAGTAGATGGGATTACAGGTGCCTACCACCAGGCCCAACTAATTTTTGTATTTTTACTAGGGATGGGGTTTCACCATGTTGGCCAGACTGGTCTCTATCTCCTGACCTTAGGTGATCCACCTGCTTTGGCCTCCCAAAGTGCTGGGATTATAGGTGTGAGCCACTGCACCTGGCTGAAGGTGAGTGTTCTTTAAAAGTAAGTTTCTGCATCTGGCATTAAAAAGAAAATGAGGCAGGGTCTTGCTCTGTCACCCAGGCTGGAGTGCAGTGGCGCAATCATGGCTCACTGCAAACTCTGCCTCCCAGGTTCAAGTGATCCATGTGCCTCAGCTTCCTGAGTAGCTGGGACTACGGGCACACACAACTACACTCTGGTAATTTTTGTGTTTTTTGTAGAGACGGGGTCTCACCATGTTGCCCAGCCTGGTCTGGAACTCTTGGGCTCAAGCAATCTTCCCTCCTTGGCCTCCCAAGTTTCTGGGATTATAGGCATGAGCCATGCACCTGGCATTTTCAGAATGTGTGCATGTGTGTCTCAAGATTAAACTGCCAAGAAAACATTCCAGCCGCAACAACGTGTATCAGCACTGCCGAGAACATATATTGAGTGCTTCCGAGTGCCAGACACTTATCTAAGCAATTAACATGTATTACTTCACTTAATCCTCACATTTATCCCTCTTTACAGACGAGAAAACAGTTGCACAGAGGGTTACGATCATGGTGAGTAAGCGGTGGAGCCAAGGTTTGAATGTAGACTCGGATAGGCACCGTGGATGAGGTGAGACTGCAGGTGCCAGTTTTTGACCTGGGACCCCACAGAAGGGAGACAGACATCACCCACACCCAAGGCCTCATCTTCCCACTAGTCCAGCCTCCACTCTCTGTTCCCCAGGGAACCCCGTTAGCACCCATGGCAGCCCAGAACCCTCGGTTGGTTCCACCTCATTCAGAGTAAAAATAAAAGTCAAAGTTGGCCGGGCACGGTGGCTCACGCCTGTAATTCTAGGACTTTGGGAGGCCGAGGCAGGTGGATCACCTGAGATCAGGAGTTTGAGACCAGCCTGGCAAACATGGCAAAACCCTGACTCTACTAACAATACAAAAAGTAGCCAGGCGTGGTGGCGGGCACCTGTAATCTCAGCTACTCAGCAGGCTAAGGCAGGAGAATCACTTGAGTCCAGGAGGTGGAGGTTGCAGTGAGCCAAGATTGCACCATTGCACTCCAGCCTGAGCAACAGAGCGAGACCCTGTCTTAAAGAAAAAAAAAAAAAAAAAGACTAAGTCTTTATAATGATCCCTAAGACCCCAGGACCTTTACCTCTTTGACTTCATCTTCTCCCATCCCGACACTGCTCCAGCCACAACGGTCCTTAAATACAGGCAGGCTCCTGTTCCCGCTGCCTGGAATCCACTAGCCCCAGCTACCCCCAGGGGTCACTCGCCTACTCCCTGCAGGGATCAGCTCACAGGTCACATCTCAAAGAGCCCTTCCCGAGTACCCTATTTGAAGCACCTCTCTGTTGTCTATTGCCAAACTTCCCCCACCATGAGTGTAAGTTCTGCAAGGAGAATGCTTTTTTTTTGAGACAAAGTCTCACTCGGTCACCCAGGCTAGAGTGCAGTGGTGCAATCATAGCAGCCTCCTCCTCCAGAGCTCAAGTGGTCCTCTTGCCTGAGCCTCTGGAGTAGCTGGAACTACAAATGTGCTACACCACACCTGACCACTTTTAAAAAAACATTTTTTAGAGATGCGATCTCTCTGTGTTGCCCATGCTGGCCTCGAACTTCTGACCTCAAGTGATCCACCCACTTTGGCCTTCCAAAATGCTGGGATTACAGATGTGAGCCACCGCGCCCAGCCGGAGAATGGTTTCTATGCTATATCCCCAGTGCCTGGCATAGGCATGGCATGAAGTAGATGGTCAATAAATATTTGCTGAATGAATGATGTGGTGAATTAGAGAGAAGAGCTGGAACCAGAGGGTCTTGGACATGACGTGGGCATGTCAGATTTGTGGGTGCTATAACACATAAGAACACAGGCGGCATGCTGATGGAGGAGAGAAAGCTGTTTGAAGCCAGACTGACCGGCTCAAGTTTTTTTTTTTTTTTTTTTTTGAGATGGAGTCTAGCTCTGTCACCCAGGCTGGAATGCAATGCTGCGATCTCGGCTCACTGCAATCTCCACTTCCTGGGTTCAAATGTTTCTACTGCCTCAGCCTCCCAAGTACCTGGGATTACAGGTGCCTGCCACCACACCTGGCTAATTTTTGTATTTTTAGTAAAGATGGGGTTTCACCATGTTGGCCAGGCTGGCCTTGAACTCCTGACCTCAGGTGACCTGCCCACCTCGGCTTCTCAGAGTGCTTGGCTCAAGTTCTGACAGCTCTGTTTTACCATGATCTTTTCGTATATATAATCTTGTGTGTGCTGCTGAGCCACTTGGGCCTCAGTTACCTCATCTGTATAATGGGAATAATACTGACCTCTTTTGGCCATAGTGAGGACTCAAGGAGATCAGGTATGTGAAAGCACCTAAAATTCTACTTGGTTCACAGTAGGTATTTAGGATGTCCCAGGGCTGACCTGAGGTGGCTCCTCAGGCCCAGCAACGTCTCAGGGCAGTTTTTTCCCAGCAGGCAGAACACGGGCCTGTTGGTGGCATGGGAGAATCAGGGTGGCCCATGGACATGGCTCGGAATAACTGAGTCACACAGGGAGAAACCTACTCTTCTCCATTTTCTTTTAAGCTCTCTGACTGTGTTAAAGAGAAAGACTTCATTTCTTTTTATTTTTTGAAAAAATTTATTTTTAGTGTTATTTTCTTGAGGCTGAGACCTACCTTTGAGAAAGACCCCATGTCCCTCCATGCTACTGAGCCAGAACACCTCGGTCATACTTGCTGATCTTCCTCTTAACAAAGAGGACACGTGACCGGGCGTGATGGTTCATACCTGTCATCCCAGCACTTTAAGAGGCCAAGACAGGCAGATCACTTGAGGTCAGGAGCTCGAGACTGGCATGACCAACATGGTGAAACCCTGTCTCTACTAAAAATGCAAAAATTGGCTGGGCGTGGTGGTGGGCACCTGTAATCCCAGCTACTCGGAAGGCTGAGGCAAGAGAATCGCTTGAACCTGGGAAGCAGAGGTTAGAGTGAGCTGAGACCACGCCATTGTACTCCAGCCTGGGCAATAGACTGAAACTCTTTCTTAAAAAATAAAATAAAATAAAAATAAAAAATTGGCTGAGTGTGGTGGTGTGTGTCTGCAGTCCCAGCTCCTTGGGAGGCTGAGGCGGGAGAATCAATTGCGCCCAGGAGGTCGTGGCTGCAGTGAGCTATGACGGTGCCGCAGCATTCCAGCTGCAATTACATTATTATTACCACCGCCATTATCATCATCATTAAACGAGACAGAGATGGAATAACAGGGAAGCAGGAGCTGAGGAGGACAGAAGGGGATTTGTTTACAAGGTAAGAGGTGTTGGATGTTACAAGCTGGGGTGCGGGTGTTGGGGTGCGGAGAGGCGGGAAAGACTGAGAGACATTGAGAAAGGCCGATGGAAACCAGCCCCTCCTAACTGGGCGATGAACCCCAGTGACAGGAGACGGTGGGAGGACATGGGTCCCTGGGAATAGAGAAGCAGCCGCACTTGCTGGGCAGGGGTGAGGCGGGGGAGGCTCTCAGGTTCAGTATCCCGAGCTGGGACTGGGGAGAGGGCTGTGGGCTCATGGATGGATGGCTCCTGGCCTTGTGCTACCATCTCCTCTCTGGCCAGTGCTGCCCTGACCCTGGGGACCCTGAAGGATGGGTGGGATGAGCTGGCGCGGTCCTGCCCCTCATAGGCGCTCGCACTCACACGTGCCCCTCCAGGGCCGGGTAAACAGGATAGGCACCTGGGTCAGCGGCTCCCTCCCTTGGCCTTCCCTCCCACTTGTTCCCTGGGGGTGGCTGGCGCGCCCGGCCGCCCTGCTCCGCGCCCAGCTTTCTCAGCTGGGAGCAGCCTGAACGCTGAGACACCCTGCTGACCACTCAAAGGGCTACAGCCACCTCCTTTCCCGACACCGAGGGTCTCCCCGGGGGCTCTCCCCAGAACTTCAGAAGCTGCCACGCAGCTCCGTGGCTGCCAGTCTCTCTCTGCGGGCTGGAAGGTGTGGAGGATTGCGAAGGCCGTCACCTGTAGGTGGAATGCGGGAGGGGAGAGGGAGAGGAGAGGCTGAGGTCTGAAACCGAGGAAGGTCGCGGATGGGTGGGCGATGCCAGTGACTCTGGTGCCCCTGAGCCAGGCTGGCTGAGCCTGGGTGGGTCATGTCCCTGGGGCTTCCCTGTCCTTACTCCCCTGGTGGGGTCCTGCCAGCAACTCCTCTCTTCTAAGCCTGCACCCACCCCACTGCCTCCAGGAGCCTCGGACAACCTGTCTCCTTGTTGCCCCTGTTCCCACCCAGCGCCCCAATGCCTGGGGTTGGGAAATGGGAGCGCTTTTGCATCACCTTGTCTGTTTTTCCCTCCTCCCTCATGCAGCTCACTCTCTGTTTCGACAGAGACTCTCAGACTCACAATTACAGCTCATTACCCTATCGGTAGCTGGGCCCTGAGTCACGGTGGGGAGGGACCTGGGATTGCCCAGCCCTGTCCCCTTCTGCCAACCTAGCTTATAAGGAGTAGTGACAGGGAGGGGCACTCTGGAAAGGCTGGGGAGTTGGGGACAGGAGAGAGAAGGCTACAGACCCAGAGGGAGGGAGGACAAGGAGTCGGACGGAGGAGAGAGGAGGCACACAGACACAGAGCAAGGGCGGCCAGGAGGAGACCCTGGTGGGAGGAAGACACTGGAGAGAGAGGGGGCTGGGCAGAGATGAAGTTCCAGGGGTCCCTGGCCTGCCTCCTGCTGGCCCTCTGCCTGGGCAGTGGGGAGGCTGGCCCCCTGCAGAGCGGAGGGGAAGACACTGTGGCAAATGTTGGGGAAGCCATTGGACATGGCATGGGAGATGCCCTGAGCCAAGGGGTTGGACAGGCCATTGGCAAAGGGGCCGGAGAGGCAGCCAGCTCTGGAGTCAGTGAGGCCCTTGGCCAAGGGACCAGAGAAGCCATCAGCACTGGAGTCAGGCAGATTCCCGGCTCTGGTGCAGCAGATGCTTTGGGCAACAGGGTGGGGGAAGCAGCACACGCCCTGGGAAACACTGGGCATGAAATTGGCAGACAGGCTGAGGATATCATTCGACACGGAGCAGATGCCGTCCGCGGCTCCTGGCAGGGGGTGCCTGGCCACAACGGTGCTTGGGTGAGTGGCTGTGAGGCCGGGTGTGGAAATGGGAGGCTGTGGGCCACTGGGGTGAAATTTGTGGGAAACGGTTGAAAGGACGGATGAGTCTCTTACTTGCAACCCTCTGGAGCAGCTTCTGTGTTCTGGCCCCTCCTCTGCCACCCTGGAGTCCCTCTGCCTGTCTCTCTCCTCATCTCTCTACAGTTTGCTCTGGCTCTTCTCTATCAAGGTCAGAGATGGCCCCACTAAGTGCAGGTATGTTGTCCTTGCAGGAAACTTCTGGAGGCCATGGCATCTTTGGCTCTCAAGGTGGCCTTGGAAGCCAGGGCCAGGGCAATTCTGGAGGTCTGGGGACTCCATGGGGCCAGGGATACCCCGGAAGCTCAACAGGCAGCTTTGGAACCAATCCTCAGGGAGCCTCCTGGGTTCAAGGAGGCAATGGAGGGCCACCAAACTTTGGGACCAACACTCAGGTAAAGCCACCCCCTGGCCCTGCAACCTGCCACTCCCCTCCCTCCAAGCCCACACCCTCCTCAAGCCTCCCTGGTCTTTCTGGATTCTACACTCAGTCTCACCCTCTCTGCAGGGAGCTGTGGCCCAGCCTGGCTACGGTTCAGTGAGAGGCGGCAACCCGAATTCAGGGGTAAGAAAGAAGAAGGGGCTGGGGATGAACAAAGAGGCCGCTGGGTATGGGCTACAGAGAGCTAGGGAAAGACAAAGAGGAAAGCAAGGTGGGAGGTGGAGGGATTCCGGTGGGAGGAAGAGATGGGGCCAGGTGAAGTGGCTCACGCTTATAATCCCAGCACTTTGGGAGGCCGAGGCATGGATCACTTGAGGTCAGGAGTTCGAGACCAGCCTGGCCAACATGGTGAAACCCCATTTCTACTAAAAATACAAAAATTAGTGGGGTGTGGTGGCACAGGCGCCTGTAATCCCAGCTACTGGGGAGGCTGAAGTAGGAGAGTCACTTGAAACTGGGAGATGGAGTTTGCACTGTACTCTAGCCTGGGCAACAGAGTGATACTCTGTGTCAAAAAAAAAAAAAAAAAGAAGAAGAGATGGGCCTGGGGAAGAGGCAGGGAGATGGGAAGGGGTGGCTGGAGAAACAGGCATTTAGGAGAAAGGAAGCGAAGCCCTAAAGAATGGGAGAGGCCTGGCCTATGTCCACGGCCGAGATCAGCGTCTCCAAACTCACGGGCCCCTTCCCTCCGCAGTGCACTAACCCCCCACCATCTGGCTCGGGTGGAGGCTCCAGCAACTCTGGGGTGAGTGGAGAGGGGCAATGGGGGCGTTCTGCATGGGGAGAAAATGCACAAGCTCTGCTCCTCTTAGACTGGGCACCATAGAATATGGCCTGGGTAGAGAGGGAGGGAGTAGGGGCCCGTCTTGGTGCTCTATCTTGAATCCTGGCCTGTTCCCTTCCTGCCCCTCAGGGAGGCAGCAGCTCAGAGTCGGGCGGCAGTGGCAGTGGCAGCAATGGTGGCAGCAATGGTGGCAGCAGTGGCAACGGCAGTGGCAGCAACAGTGGTGGCAGCAGTGGCAACGGCAGTGGCAGCAACAGTGGTGGCAGCAGTGGCAACGGCAGTGGCAGCAACAGTGGTGGCAGCAGAGGTGGCAACGGCAGTGGCAGCAACAGTGGTGGCAGCAGAGGTGACAGCGGCAGTGAGTCCTCCTGGGTGAGTTTGGCACCTCTGTGGAAGGCTGAGATGGGGTCAGGCCCTAGTGGTCCCTGCCAGGAGAGGGCTCCAGCTTTCTCTGAAAGGTGCCACTGCCCTGGGGTGTGAGTCCTCCCTGGCAGTCGTCACCCTGGGGCTCCCGTTGGCCTCCTGTTCCCCCCCCATGCTGTGTCCCAGACACACGCACTATCATTTCCGCCAGAACCACTCCGAGGTTTCTGACTCTGTATCCCTATTTTCCACTCTGTGATGGTGGGGACATTATCCCGCCTGTCTAGGCTCTTGCAGTCAAGTCCACTTGGCAAGTCTCAGGAGAGCTTGGGGTGGCAGAGAAGAGAGGGGGGCACAGAAGAATATGACACTTGTCCGGGAAGCTCCCAGGAGCATGGGGGCAGGACTGTGCCCACGGAGACAGACCTACGAAAGCTGACAGAGTGACCGTGCAGACAACGTTCATACATGGGGCTCCTGCATGCTGGGTGTGAGGGCAAGAAGGGGCACCGTGACCCCGCAGCTACCACCCCAGGGCCCCAGGCTGCACAGATCTAGAGACGGCCGTCCCTCCAGCCTCTTGCCCAATGGCCTGTCCAACCCCTTGGCCGATGGCATCTCCCATCCCGTGTCTTGGAGTCGAGCTGGAGAGGGAGCCACATCTGGCATCCTCGGGGATCTGGGAAAGGTATCAGACAGGAGAAGGTGCGTGGGCACAGGAAGCTGAATAACACCAGCTGCTCTCATGCCCTGCTCCCTGCCCGACCCTCTCTCCCATCTGGGGCAGTTCTGGGAATGGTGACCAAGGCAGCTCCGGCAGCTCCCAGGTGAGGGCTCTCGAGTCCCTTGCGCTTGCTGCCTCCTAGTGGCAGGATCGCTGCTCCTGCGCCGCCGGGCTCCAGGGGCTCCCATCCCTGGCCTGCGGTGGGCAGCGGCTCAGGTCCCCCAAATCATTGCATATTTCCCAATACCCTCGGCCACATCTGGCCTTCTCCATGCTCAGCATAACTTCCTGCAGCGACCAACAGGCTAAAGAGGGGGAAGGTCTGGAGGTTGGAAAGAGGGCTGGAATGGGATCGCGGTTCCAACAGATGTGTAACACCGCTGGGAAGAATGACTGGGACCCCTCTAGGTCCTTTAGGGCAGCGTTGGAACTCTCGCTTTCCCCTGCAGGGATCCAGTTCCGGCTCCTCCTCCGGCAACCACGGTGGGAGCGGCGGAGGAAATGGACGCACCCCCGGGGTGAGTGGCTGGCGCGAATCTCCCACCGACTGTGGGAAGAAAAAGGGGAGCAGCTGGGGTCTCTTGCAGGATCCGGGAGCCCAGGCTCCGCGGAGGTGGAAAGGAAGCGGCTCACCCCAGGGTTAAAATGCTGCCATCTGGGGCTGGGACTGATCCGGGAGGGGACTAAGGGCAAGTCTCCCCTTTCTCTCCCCGGCAGTGTGAAAACCCAGAGAATGAAGCCCGCGGGACCGGGGGATCTGGGGTTCAGGTGAGAGCAAAGTCGCTTGGGGACTGCAGTTTCTGTCTAGGACTGTGCCTGCTCCTCCTAACTCAACTCTGCTTAACCCCCTCCTGCCTTGTCTGCCGGGAATGGACAATTTAGGTAGAAGAAACCAAAATGCACTCCAAAAAATGCTAACAAACTCCAAAGTACTAATTCATTGCAAATCTTGCTGTGATAGCCCTCACCTTATACCACAGATGGGGCTGGGAGAAATCCCGTGTAAACTGGTCCTTTTGGAAAGAACATACCCCCAGTGATTCTGGAAATGTGGGCTTTAGGTCAGCACCCGCGGTGCTGAGAGTTAGTGTCACTGAGGTCTTGTGAAAGCGCAGGTGGCTCTAACAGGGCTGGATGGGGCTGAGCGCAGCGTTGCCAACCGGCTCCCGGGTGAGGAGTTGGTAGGAAAGGGCCCATGTGGCCAGAAGCAAGGCCAGCCTGGAGGCGCTGCGGCTGAGTGGAGACAGCTCTCTTTAGATCATCTGAGAGGGATACTGATCTTTTATGGGAACAAACTGGGATTTAAAAAAATTTCTCCCCAGCCGGGCGCAGTGGCTCACACCTGTAATCCCAGCACTCTGGGAGGCTGAGGCAGGCGGATCACTAGGTCAGAAGTTAGAAACCAGCCTGGCCAATATGGGGAAACCCTGTCTGTACCAAAAATACAAAAATTAGCCAGGCATGGTGGTGCTCGCCTGTAGTCCCAGCTACTCTGGAGGCTAAGGCAGGAGAATTGCTTGAACTCAAGAGGCAGAAGTTGCAGTGAGCCGAGATCACGCCATTGCACTCCAGCCCGAACAACAGAGTGAGACTCTGTCTCAAAAAAAACAAACAAACAAAAAAAACAACTTCCCATTTGTAACCATCTTTCTAGTATTTCTTTTCCTTCTCCTTCTTTTTTCTTTTTGAGCCAAAGTCTCGCTCTGTTGCCCAGGCTGGAGTGCAGTGGTGAGATATTGGCTCACTGCAACCTCCACTTCCCGGTTCAAGCGATTCTCTTGCCTCAGCCTCCGATTAGCTGGGATTGCAGGTGCCCGCCATGTCCAGCTAATTTTTTTTGTATTTTTAGTAAAGATGGGGCTTCACCCTGTTGGCCAGGCTGGTCTCAAACTCCTGACTTCAGGTGATCTGTGTGCCTCGGCCTCCCAAAGTGCTGGGATTACAGGTGGGAGCCACTGCACCCGATCTTTTCTACTTTTTTTTTTTTTTTAATATACCACAGTCTTAAGTATATAAGTAGTCCAAAACACAGCCAACTTTTCCTCTCTGGTTTTTGCTGTTGGTGTACCAATTTAAGGTTTTTATTTTCTTCTAGCACTATGCATACTCCTGTAATTTCATTTTCTCAATTTAACTGGGATGCATCTGGACCTGATTTTCCTGTACACTGTCTAGTCCCACCCCTCCATCTAACCAGACTTACCCTACACTTTGTATCGGAGCCATGTGCTTCTTTATGAGGGGAAAACTGGTTAAAAACAGAGAGGAGGAAACTAACAAGGTAGAACTAAAATTTCCCCCAAAAATACTTCACTGATATTTCCAGTCCCATGTATTCAATCACTTCCATCACTGATTTAAAATACCTCTTGTAAATACCTTAATATTTTGGAGAGCTTCTGGGAATTCTGTTGGACAGGGACCACACTGCTTTATTTATGGTAGCTTTAGAGTATGTTACTAACTGCCTCTTATCTTCACTTACTGTTTATCTTTTCCAGTGTTTTCTTATCTATTCTTAGACCTTCATCCTCCCAAAAGAATTTCAGTGTTCAGACAAGTTCCAAAGGAGAGTGTCATTATGATTGTTAGAGGAATTATATTAAATCAATACATTTATTTTTGAGGGTGGCCCCAGGATCTTAAAACAGGGGTCTGAGTTTCACTGTCTCACCCTGCAGGACTACAGAGGACAGGGAGTTTCCAGCAACATGAGGGTAAGAGGATGGTGGACCTGGGGGTAAAGATTAATGTGGGTAGTAAGTGGGCTAGAGGTCGGTTCTCCAGGAGCAATACTGGCAGACAGGTGGTCCCACACCCCTGCCAAGTCCACATGAGAGCTCTGGGAATGAGGAAGTACTGATGGGTCTGGAATTCGCCATGTATCACAGCAGATAAAGCAGGACTCTAGAGGAGCCCACCTCTCCCTTAAGAGAGGACCAGCTTGGCCGAGCACGGTGGCTCACGCCTGTAATCCCAGCACTGTGAGAGGCTGAGGTGGGCAGATCACAAGGTCAGGAGATGGAGACCATCCTGGCCAACATGGTGAAACCCTATCTCTACTAAAAATACAAAAAATTAGCCAGATGTGGTGCGCAGGTAGTCCCAACTACTGGGGAGGCTGAGGCAGTAGAATTGCTTGAACCTGGGAGGCTGAGGGTGCAATGAGCTGACATCACGTCATTACACTCCAGCCTGGGTGACAAAGCGAGACTCCGTCTCAAGAAAAAAAGAAAAAGAGGGGACCAGCCAGTCTACTCTTCGCAGCCTCAGCCCCCACTGTCTCTCCAGCTAGCATCACCTTTTCTTACTAATGCAAATCAGCCCAGATGGGGTCCTTCAGTTTCAATCAATTTAGGGAAACAGCCTGGCTCACTCCAGCTCCAAAGCCAGGAGAGAATTCAGATGCTTTCCTGGCAAAGTCCTCCCTGATGGATTTTGGGTGGCTTGCAGAAATGAACATAAACAGAGATGGTGATGTTATCTATGGACATCGTAAGTGAGCAGCCACTCAATCCACAGGAGCTCGAAATGAGTCGTGGGGCAGATGGAGCTTCCTCTGTCATGCTCATGTCTCAGTCCCCCGATTCAGGAATCCCTCACGGACACCCTGCTTCCCTGCCCTCTCATCCCCCCACCCCGCCTGCCTCCCCGTTGACTCCTCTCCATTTTCTGTCTTCCTAGGAAATAAGCAAAGAGGACAATCGTGTCCTTGGAGGCTACCGAGACAATAATCAGGTGAGCCTAGGGGCAGGCAGGGTTGGCGTTAGGAGAAGAGATGGTGGAGCGTGCCAAGAGCCTGGGAAAAGAAACAGAAACGTCAGTTTCTTTTGCAAGCTACTCTGACTCTGTGTCCAGTGACCATCCGGAGACCAAAACAAGGGTCTGGGATCCCCAGGTCCCTCTTCGGTTCCTTCATCCCCTCCTTCCTTTTGATTTGGATCAGAGCCATGTTACTTTTGAAAGGGGGAAAAAAAACCAGATACAAGTAACAGAAGAATGGTCAAGGGGATATTAAAAAAAAAAAAAAACCCACCATACTTAGGGAGGCAGTGTTGAGAAGCAGAAAGTCACTGACCTGTGAGGTAGAAGATGGGGTTTCAAAAGCCAGCTCTGGCCAGGTACCGGCACACCTGTAATCCCAGCACTTTGGGAGGCTGAGACGGGAGGATCACTTGAGCCCAGGAGTTTGAGACCAGCCTGAGCAACATAGCAAGACCCTGTCTCTACTTTTACAAAGAAAATAATAGGCTGGGCAGGGTGGCTTACGCCTGTAATCCCAGCACTTTGGGAGGCCAAGACGGGTAGATCACCTGGGATCAGGAGTTCGAAACCAGCCTGGCCAACATGGCAAAATCCCATCTCTACTAAAAATACAAAATTATCCAGGCATGGTGGCTCATGCCTGTAATCCCGGCTACTTAGGAGGCTGAGGCATGAGAATCGCTTGGACCTGGGAGGCGGAGGTTGCAGTAAACTGAGATCGTGCCACTGTACTCCAGCCTGGGCAACAAGAGCAAAACTCCATCTCAAAACAAACAAAAAAAGCAAAACAAAACACCAAAAAAAGAGAAAAGAATACAAAATTTAAAATCTATATTAAAAACACCACCAGCTGTATCATGCCATCTGTGTATCTTCAGGCAAGTCGGCTAACCTCTCTGAGCCTGAGCTTCCTCTGGTAAAATGAGGACAGTGAAGTCTGGCACACACACCGTTCAGTTACCGTACAGCTTTCTGTGTCATCACCAGACCAAGATCCTGCTGAGTCTAGACTCTGGAGATAGATGCTGGATAAGGCACGGTGCTTGGCATGCTGTTAGCTAACCGCATGACTCGTGGTGTTTCGGGGACAGAACAGGGCAGAGGCAAGAGTCTGATTATTGAGATTCAGGGAACTGGGTGGGGTTCCATGGGAGCAAGTCATTCCAGGAAGGCTTTCCCAGGTGGACTTTTAGGTCCTGTGGAAGGAAGAGAAGGTGGCTTTACACAGACGAGGACAGGAAGCCTGGATCGAGGTGGGGATGAGCCAGTCCGGGGCAGGCTGCCAGGTGGCAGGCATGCTAGGACGCATAAGCCTTGGACATCAGTCCCCCTTTTCCCCACCCAGGGGCAAGGGTCCAGATGGGGCAGTGGAGGAGGTGACGCTGTCGGTGGAGTCAATACTGTGGTGAGTGGAGGTGACACTCCACCTTGGGCTGGGACCATGGTGCCACGCAATCCTCGCCTCCCCTCCTGCCACTCAGACCCCCCACCTCCGGCTCACAAAGTGGGTTCTTCATCTCATCCCATTTCTCCTTGGTTCCTTAGAACTCGGAGACGTCTCCTGGGCTGTTTAACTTCGACACTTTCTGGAAGGTGAGTTCTGTGAGCAGGCCCCATTCACTCGCGTTTGGAAAACCAACCCCTGCCCTCGGCCCCACAGGCGGAGGTCCTCTTTCTAAGCCGACAGTCAGCAGCGGCCGTTGACATCTCTCGGCCAGTCACCTTATGACTCAACTCAGCCATTCTTCTTTTTGTTTCCTCTGCAGAATTTTAAATCCAAGCTGGGTTTCATTAACTGGGATGCCATAAACAAGGTAAGGGCTGGAGGGCCGTCTGATCCGTCTTCGCTGGAGAGGGGTATAGAGAGGAAAGCGAAACCTCTGCTCGGTGAGCTGGAGAAACAGCTGGCCACTAAGGAAGCATTTAGGCCAGTGCTGAACAGAAAAACTAAACCAACTGGGGGTGGGAGCGAGGACAGTGGAGACTTGTAAACCGGGGAGAATCTGGGGCAGCTGGTATCCAGGCTGAGCGGAGGGGATGGGCTTCTTTGCTGCTTCAACCTACAGACCTGAGCAGGTTCCAAAACTCAGTTTCCCCTTAGAGACTAGGACGGTTAAGGGGAGACTAGATTGACTTCTAGAGGGTACACGGAATGAGGATTAGGCAGAGCTAAGCGACCCTGAGAGGATGGGCACCCAGAGAAAGGAACCAGCGCAGGCCGAGAGCCTCAGGGGTGACAGGCGTTAGTCTCTCCTGCACAAACACAAACACAGCGGGGGTGCAGAACCCCTTCCTCCTTCCTCCCTGCCCACCCTTCCTTCTTGCAGGGGAATCTCTGGCCAGGCTGCTTTGATACCAGAATAGCAGAGGTACCTCTAGAGTAGAGGGGGCTGGACTGGAAGGGAGGGGAGGAAGGAGGGACGACAGCCCATGCAGACACACCCCCGGCAGAAGCTGCAACTGGTGATTGGAGGAAGGGTTTTGAGCCACTCTTTTTTATTTTCAAGGATATGAATTAGTCACCAAAGTTTGAAAATGGAGAGACTTCGCATAATGATTTGGATTTCTGGTTTCTTTCAAAAACTTTGGCCACACTGGGTCCCGTTTCCATGGGGCGGGGTTAGGTTAGGGCTGAGAAACAGCTGCTGCTTGGCCCAGGGAGGGGTGTTGGGGATGGGGAGGGTCATTCTGTAGTGGCCAGACTGTCCCTACCTGTCACAGTCATTTTAGCCACCCGGCTGGCCCTTGTGAGCAGTGGAGTTTCTAGCCTTTAAGGTAAAATAAAGATGACTGGGCTCAGGAAAATTTAAGCCTGACTTTTCAGGAATGAGGATGGGGAGACAGGAGAGTGCAGATATTCCCACCCAGCTACAATGGATTTGTGTTCTGTTTCCTTTTTTTCTTTCTGAGACCGAGTCTTGCTCTGTCGCCCAGGCTGGAGTGCAGTGGCACGATCTCAGCTCACTGTAACCTTCGCCTCCCGAGTTCAAACTGATATTCCTGCCTCAGCCTCTTGAGTAGCTGGGATTACAGGCGCATGCCACCATGCCTGGCTAATTTTTGTATTTTTAGTAGAGAGAAGGTTTCACTATGTTGGCCAGGCTGGTCTTGAACTCCTGACCTCCAGTGATCTGCCCGCCTTGGCTTCCCAATGTGCTGGGATTACAGGCGTGAGCCACTGCATCCGGCCTATTTCATAGAGAACAGTTTCTGGTAGGAGCAAGACTCTTTCTTGGGTCACAGGGAACTTGGGGTGTGATGGGAGAACCGGGGCACATACAGACACTTCCTAGTGAGGCACGACAGCCAGCCTGATGTGTTGCCCATCTAAGGTGGTGGTCGAGGGACTGATCACAGTGAGGCAGCATCCGTCTGGGCCAGCTCCTCGAGGGGCAGATCTAGAAAGTGGGGCATGGCAGAAGTGGGCAGGTGAGAGAATGGAGCCCTGTCCTTCACAGTGGGGTGAGGGAGCTGAGGACTTCAGCCAGAGTGAGAAGGGAGCAGAGCGGAATGCAGTGTAACGTTCGTGACGAGGCAGCGACTTCTCAAGCCCAAGCCAGGATATCTGGGTTTGTTTGGTAGCAGTGGTGGGCAAAAAGGTCCCTGTAGATTTCTGGAGCAGGGGTCTCTTCTACCCTTGCGTTGACTCACGATACCCTGGAATTCCTATTCTTCAAGCTCCCTCTTAGAACCTATTTCTGGTTGGGCATGGTGGTTCACACTTGTAATCCCAGCACTTTGGAGGCCGAGGCAGGTGGATCACTTGAGGTCGGGAGTCTGAAACCAGACTGGCTAACGTGGCAAAACTCCATCTCTTCTAAAAGTACAAAAATTAGCCAGACACCTGTAGTCCCAGCTACTTGGGAGGCTGAGGCAGGAGAATCGCTTGAAGCCAGGAGGTGGAGGTTGTAGTGAGCCAAGATCGTGCCACTGCACTCCAGCCTGGGTAACAGAGATTCCATCTTGAAAAACAAACAACCCCCCAAAAAACAAACAAACAAAAAGAACCTATTTCTTTGCCCAGGACCAGAGAAGTGCTCGCATCCCATGACCTCCAGACAAGGAGCCACAGATGGATGGGAGTCCCCCGCTCCCTCCTTAAAACACCACCCTCCCACCACTGATCTCAGCCCTTGCCCTTGAAATAAACCTCAGCTGTCCCACACTCCTGGTCTCTGCTCCTTTCTTACGCCTCCGCTGTTGTCCGGGTAGTGTGGAAGGGGTGGCTGCAGCCCCACAGCTTTGGGAAATGGGCTGCAGGGCCCTGGCAGGTGGAAAGGGGATGCTCTGGGGCAGGTCCTAGTCTTGAGACTTTGCTAGAATTAGGTTCTGCCAGAGGCTGGAGGACCTGGGACAGAGAACACTGTGTGCTCTGGGACAGGAAGAGCTGGTTAGTGTCTCCAGGGGTCTAGCTCCTCTCTCTCCCTGTATTACCAAAAATGGTTTTCTGGTGTCCCTAAAGACTCCCAGCTCCCCCCTCTCCACAACCTTAGTCACAATGACATTCTGAAGGCTGAGAAAGGGCAGTAGCAGGAGGAGGGGTGGGTGAGCAGCCCAGGCTCTCTGCTAACCCGCTCCCTGCCTTTCATCCACAGAACCAAGTCCCCCCGCCCAGCACCCGGGCCCTCCTCTACTTCAGCCGACTCTGGGAGGTAGGAGAATTCTTGCTGTTGGAAGAACTGGGGGCCTGGCCTTCCCAACTCTCCCCAAGCCTCCCCCAAGGCAGCCGCCCTCTGCTTCAAACACCTGTCTCAAAATTCCCCCTTTTCAGTTTTGAGACAGCTCATCCAAATCTCACCGCCCGAATCTTATCACCAATGCCATCTTAAATGCTGCCACCCTCAATCTCCCACACGCTCGCCTTCCTCCAACCCCAAACCACACCCAGAAGCTCCTACCAGAGAGCTGGAAACTCCCCCAGTTTGCTTGAAGGACCACCCCGTGAGTTCTGTCTCCCCTGCTGACTCCGCTCTCCTTCTCCCTGCAGGATTTCAAACACAAAACTCCTTTCCTCAACTGGAAAGCAATTACTGAGGTAAGGGGGACAGGACCTCTCAGCTCTGGGACACAGGGTTTGGGGCCCTGGGCGAGCGGCTGACCCAGGCGTCTGTCCCAGTTTCTTCCCCTCCCTTCCCACTTTCCCAGGCTTTGTGCAATCGCGAGTGGGGGCGGGGTGAGAGAGAGAAGCCGTGAGTCACTGAGGAGCAGGGTGGGAGGCCCTCTCTAGGAATAAAAGCTGAGGCCCAGGGCTGGGCTGCCACAGGCACATGAACATGAAGCTGGCCACTGCCTCTGCTCTGCTCCTGCTCCTGCTGGGCCTGGCCTGGGCCCAGGGAAACCACGGCTGGGTGGGTACTGCAGGGTGTGCAGGTGCGGGGAGACCGCCTGGTGGGGAAGAAGGGGCCTAGGCTGGGGCACAGGGAGGACAGCCGAGGGGGAATGGGAGGGTGGCATGCAGGGGTCAGGTCCCTGTCTAGTGGAGGGAGCTGCCAAGGATCTGCAGACCTGGGTCAGGGAGGATGAGCAGGCCCTCTGGGCTGTGCCAAAGACCACACTTGAATTCTGCATGGCCAGTGGCCTTTGAGGAACGGGACCCGGGCACTGAGGCAAGGGCTGCCGGCTCCCACGTCTACATGTGCCAAGTGCACGAGGCTGGACAGGTGGGGCCCTGCGAAGCGGGAGGTCGAGGTGCTCCAGCTGAGTGCGACTGTGCATGCCTGTGTGAACAGGGTGGCATGGTGTCCGATGTTTCCAGAAGAACCAGAATGCTGATCTCTAATTGTTTGTAAATAATTTAATTTGTTTTTTTTTGAGATGGAGTCTCACTCTGTCACCCAGGCTGGAGTGCAGTGGCGCGATCTCGGCTCACTGCAACTGCTACCTCCTGGGTTCAAGCAATTCTCTGCCTCAGCCTCCCAAGTAGCTGAGACGACAGGTGCCCACCACCATAGCTGGCTAATTTTTTTTTTTTTTTTTTAGTAGAGATGGGGTTTCACCATCTTAGCCAGGCTGGTCTTGAACTCCCGATCTCATGATCCACCTGCCTCAGCCTCCCAAAGTGCTGGGATTATAGGCATGAGTCACTGCGCCCAGCCCTAATTGAATTTTTAAAAATGCGGACCAAGCAAAAAATATCTGGAGTCCCATGGTCAACCAGTTTTTGACATCAGTGTTTGGGCTTGCAGTGGGGTTTAGGTTCAAGGTCAGGTATGGACAAGGCAGAGTTAATGCTGAAGTCAGGACCTCACTGTCGTGTGTGTGTGTGTGTGTGTGTGTGTGTGTGTGTGTGGTGGGCAGGGGGAGGGTCCAAGTGCAGAAGCTCAACTTCTTTCCAACACTAGAGTTTCTCCTCCTGTGCTGGGGCCGGGGGTCCCCGGTGCATCTGCATTGTCTTAAGTTGCTTCAGCTGTTTTCTTGTATTTCTCATTTGGCTTCCTGCAGCCTAGAGCTAACCTAAGCACACAGCTTCTGCAGATAACGACCCCTCCTTCAAGCACCCTGTGGGGCACAGTGTCTGTGTGCAGGGACTAAAAGCCTGCGGGGTAGCAGCAGGGCTTGGTGTACACAGAGGCGAGCTGGGCTGCGGTGCCTGGGTCTGCCCCAGAGGAGCCGGAGTGGCTGCAGCTCAGCTGCTGTTCTAGCTCAGTCTCAGGCTGAAGCTGCCAGCTCTCCTGGTCCATGGGTGGGGAAGGTATTGCCAAACCTGGTTCTCTCCCTGGCTCCCAATGCTGAGTGTGGAACTTCTATCTATCTGGGCCATCGGCTTCTCCAGGCTCACTGCCTTCTTTGTAGGTAGCATGTGGGAAGGGGGGGTGGTGAGAGAGAAGCTGGGGCTCCAGACGCCCGGCAAGGCCTGCATGACTGCGGAGGCACCAACCGTGGCCCCTTCTCCCTTTCAGGGTGTGGATGCGACATCACTGCAGAAGCGTTCAGGCAGCGCCGATCAGGTGAGTCTCTGTCCTTAGGTTCCCCTGCAGGGCCCTTGGTCCCCCTTGGCCTTGCTCCCGGGTCTGGGCAATCTGAAATTCTCTTTCGCTCCCCCATTCAATGGCTTTCTCAGCCAGGTGTAGGATGGCAGGAGGTGGCAGCTGTAACTTCCAAGGTGAGACATCTACCATGGACCTGTTGGGTTAGGTCTGGGCGCTGGTCTCCTACCCTCACCTCCCAAGTAACACTTGAGGAGTTGGGAGAGGACAGAGGAGGAGGAGGAGGAGGAGGAGGAGGAGGAGGAGGAGGAGGAGGCGGCGGCGGCGGCAGTGGCGGCCGCCATTTGGGCTAGGACAGTAAAGGCAGGTGAAGGTGGGGGCCCCGGCTGGCTAGAGGATATTCTATAAATGAAAACACGTGATACAAGCAGGGGAGAAGGCAGGCATTTTAAGAAAGGTCTAGTCCAGGCAGGAAGGTGAGGTGTTTGTTCCAGAGCAAAATGGCCTTCGTCCGTCTGTTCTAAGTCTCCCATCCACTTCTTCCACAGAACAACAATTATAACCAGAATGCCTATCCCACTGCCTATGGTGGGCAGTACTCAGTCAAGACCCCTGCTAAGGTGAGACCTGCAACTGCCCTGTCTTCCCACTGGGGACTCTGGATGGGGGAGAGGGAGGGCAGCTTTCACTTCCGGGGTCCTCTTGGTTGGTTGCCTGAGGCTGGATCCCACTCTCTTTGAGTCCAGGCCTCCCCTCGATTTGCAAGGGAGACTGGGGATCCCTGAGACAGTTTGGAAGTGGAGGGCAGGAAGGCTCAATGCTCCTCACACCCACCCAGTCAGAAAAGCTTAAAAGGGAGCAGCAACAACAGAGAAAACGAACCAATACCCTCTCCAAGAAGAATACAGGCTCTAGAAAACCACGACACCTGCAAAACACACGAGCAGCTCTCCTTCACAGGTTCCCTCTCTGTGGACCTTTTTTTGGGGAAGATGGACTGGAGGGCGAGGAAAGTAGACTAGTGCTTAGGGGAGGCCGGCCTGGGAATGCCTGGTTGGTGGGGAAATGAATGCTTTATTCCACAAAGGAAATGAAAGGAGGCCAAGGCGGGCGGATCACCTGAGGTCGGGAGTTCGAGATGAGCCTGACCAACATGGTGAAACTCCGTTTCTATTAAAAAAAAAAAATTAGCCGGGCGTGGGGGCAGGCACCTATAATCCCAGCTACTCAGGAGGCTAAGGCAGGAGAATCATTTGAACCTGGGAGGTGGAGGTTGCGGTGAGCCGAGACCATGCCGTTACACTCTAGCCTGGGCGACAAGAGCAAACTCCGTCTTAAACAAACAAACAAAATGCATGAGAATTTGGTTTCATTCAGTTGCAAAGAAGGCAATCTCGTAACAACAGTAAATGAATATACTGAGCACAAATTAGGCTGGCAAAGCAACAGCAGGCTGCCTATCCATCTCTCAGACAGTAAAGCCCCTGCCCTTGGGGACAGGACCTGCCAGAGAGACCTGAAACTACAGGCCGATAAGAGGAGGGGATGTGCAGCTCGTACCGCCTGTGGCTTCCACTCTGCCAGCCTATCTGTGGCCAGCTTATCTCTACCCACCTGGCAGGCCAAAGGGAGACCTACCCTCTTTTGACCCCCTTGGTCAGTACGTGCCCAGGAACCACGTTCAATATCATCTTGGATCCAGTGCATTCAGGATGATAAACCTGCTGTGAAACTAACTCCACAGGCTGAATGTGCACAGTCAGACTGGAAAACCTTTGTGATAGCCCTGGTATGAGCCTGCCCTTGCCACAGGGCCCTTTGTGAGCCTGGAGGCCATGCCAGGGTACAGGGAGGCCATGAGCCCCACATCACTTTCCTTTGATCTTGTTTTTGCAGGGGGGAGTCCCGCCTTCTTCCTCAGTGAGTATGGGGGCCTGATCTTAATCTGGCTGGAGAGAGAAGGGGCCTGAGGCTGGCGGGTGTGGAAGGGACCCTGGGATGGCCACTCGGACTTCCCGTTTTTCCTGCAGGCTTCCCGGGTGCAACCTGGCTTGCTGCAGTGGCTAAAGTTTTGGTAGGTGAGTGTCAGAGCGAGCCACACCAGGCTACATCCTGGGAACAGGGGCACAGTCACCCCGGTGGTGGGCCAGGATGGTGGCGTATCCTCAGATCTCAGTGGGCAGCGACAGGAAGTCAGGTTTGCTCTGGGTAGATGCTCTAAAGGTGTTAAGGAAGAGGGGACCTCACTGTGGGGTGTGGAGAAAGACCCATAATAAAATGATCTAGGTCTGAGTGCCCTGGCTCATGCCTGTAATGCCTGTGCTTTGGGAGGTTCGGGTGGGAGGATCACTTGAGGCTGGGAGTTAGAGACCAGCCTGGGCAATACGGCAAGACCCCTGTGTCTAAAAAAACAAACAGGCTGGGCACAGTGGCTCACGCCTGTAATCCCAGCACTTTGGGGGGCCGAGGCAAGCAGATCACCTGAGGTCGAGAGTTCAAGACCAGCCTGACCAACATGGAGAAACCCCCTCTCTACTAAAAAAAAAAAAAAAAAAAAAAAAAAAATATATATATATATATATATACACATACACAAAAATTACCTGGGCATGGTGGCGCATATCTGTAATCCCAGCTACCTGTGAAGCTGAGGTAAGAGGATCGCTTGAACCCAGGAGGCGGAGGTTGCCGTGAGCTGACATCATGCCGTTGGACTCCAACCTGGGCAACAGGAGTGAAACTCCATCACAAACCAAACCAAACCAGACCATTCCAGCTTGGGAAACATGGCAAAACCCCATGTCTACTAAAAACACAAAAAATTAGCCAGGCAGGGTCGTGCATGACTGTAATCCCAGCTACTCTGGAGGCTGATGTGGGAGAATCACCTGAGCTTGGGAGGTTGAGGCTGCAGTGAACTGCGATCATGCCACTGCACTCCAGCCTGGGCAATCAGAATGAGACCTTGTCTCAAAACAATCAAACAAAAAACATCAGCCAGGCATGGTGGTACATGCCTGTAGTCCCAGCTACTTGGGAGGCTGAGGCAGGAAGATTGCTTGAGCCCAGGAGTTCGAAGCTGCAGTAAGCTATGATCACACCACTGCACTCCAGTCTCAGCAACAGAGCCCGACCCTGTCAAGAAAGAAAGAAAGGAAAGAAAGGACAGAAGAAAAGAGAGAAAGAAAGAAAAAGGAAGGAAGGAAGGAAAAGAAAGAAAAGAAAGAAAGGAAGGAAGGAAAGAAAAGAGAGAAAGAAACAAAGGAAGAAAGAAAGAAAAGAAGGGAAAAAAGAAGGAAAGAAAGTGACAAAGAAAGGAAGGAAAGGCAGAAAGAAAGAAAGGACATGACCTTCAGATATCACCCTAAGCTGGGGTCACATAGGCACAGCTCTGAGTGGGAGAAGCTGGTGTTCTAGACCGGGATAGAGGTGTTACGGGGGAATCTTAGAGAGAGGCGCCTCCTGGTGGAAAGGTTCAGAGCCCAGATGCAGTGAGGCTGCCTGGGCGAGAGGTGACAGCTTAGCTCGGCAGAACCACAAGCTTTGTTTTAGGTGGAGCAAAAGTGAGGGGCACCACAGGTGAACAGGTAAGACAGCAAAAGAATGGTGGGCGCCCAGATGCTGGGTGAAAAGATGCCCCATTTCCGCAGCCTTAGGAGTGGCCACTTGCTACCATCTGATTTTCTTTCTTCTAGACAATTTCTTCCAACCACTACCAAGGCCCTGAAAAGCACTGGTCATCAGGGAACTCCTCCCCTTGGCCCCCAGCCTGTGCCAGCCCTGGCTCGGCTGCTGCACACCCCCCTTTCCCAGGCTGGGGACCCGGCTTGTCTCTCCTGTTTCCTACCATTGCACGGTGGTGCTTCAGTGACTGCCAGCCTCGTCGGCTACACCAGCCGCTTTCTCTACTTGCTCCATTTTGTGACCTGAAGGCACTGTGACAGGTTTCCAGGAAGGAGGAACTTCCGACTTTTGAGTTTCTCTGTGGAAATAAAACATGAATCTTGTTTCCTTATGACTTTCTCAAATTTTATTCTTTAATGGTTACGTTGATGGGTCAGGGAGGCTGGAAGAGCAATTCAGGGGCAGCTAATCTGCCTTCTGCCTGAAACAGATAAAGCACAGCTGGCCGGGCCAAGCAGCCCGCACCGTGCCTCAGTTTCCTCATCTGTAGAAAAAAAGCCTTGCCCAACCTACATCTGAATACCACTTTTTTTTTTTTTTTTTGAGACTGAGTCTCACTCTGTCACCCAGGGTGGAGTGCAGTGGCACAATCTTGGCTCACTGCAACCTCCGCCTCCTGGGTTCAAGCAATTCTCCTGCCTCAGCCTCATGAGGAGCTAGGATTACACATGTGCACTACCATGCCTGGCTAATTTTTGTATCTTTAGTACGAAGGGGTTTCACCATGTTGGCCAGTGTGTTCTCGAGCTCCTGACCTCAGGTGATCCACCCACCTCAGCTTCCCAAAGTTGTTGGGATTACAGGTGTGAGCCCCTGTGCCCAGCTTGAATACAATTATTTTATTTTATTTTTAAAGATGGGGTTTCACCATGTTGGCCAGGCTGGTCTTGAACTCCTGACCTCAGGTGATCCACCCATCTCGGCCTCCCAAAGTGCTAGGATTACAGGCGTGAGCCACCGAGCCTGGCAATACAATTCTTTTTGCATTTGAAGTAGTCACAGGTGTTTTGGTGGCCTGATAAGGCGACAGTGGAACTGTTCAAGTCAGGACGCAGGAGGAACGATGTTATTCAAAGCAGGAGGTCAGTCCCAGAAGGTCAGGGAGGGGGCAAGAAACCGGAGCAAGGTGCTGTAGCGACTGCCCCTCACCATGTGGACAGGCTGCGGTGGGGATGGCGGTGCAGCTGGGGAGACGCACTTAGGAAGTTGGGAGAATTGGATCAAACCTGGGGTCTTAGGCACTGCCCTGTGTTTTTAAGATGCAGAGGGAGGGAGGCAAAGCCCTTCCACCCCATCGCTGTACCAATGAAACAGGAGAGGCTGCAGTGCAGGCTGAGCCAGGCTTATCCCATGCTGAGGAGCCCTTGGGACAGGGCTGGGGGTCTGCAGTTGGAGCCCCTAAATCCCACCAAGCTAGACCAACATGCCAGGATTAAGGAACCCCCACTCCTTTGTTCCCCTGGCATCGCTGCTGGGGGACAGGAAGTAAAAGGTGGATACCAGTCACCCTGCCAGCCTAAGTGACTCCCTCCCAGGCTTGGGTTCCCTGAAGGCATGGCCCCTGTCTGCCTAGGTCACTCTCCACCCCCAGGACAGGCACAGGGCCTCAGATGGTGGATGAATGCATGAAAGAAACCTGGTCCAACACTGACTTGAGGAGACCCAGCCGACCCAGCCCATCTGCCTGGGAGAAGGCTAGGCCGCTCCTCTGCTGGGCTTCTCGTGTCTCTGGGGCCCTGAAATCCGGGTGCTGGTTTGTACTAGCCCTCCGGGGTTCAGGAGCTCCTTGCAGTATCTCCTGGAGGCCACAGGAAGGCGAGCTCCGGGCTGTCCTAGGGAGGACGCTCAATCCTCGCTGCCCAGGTCGCTTCCTGGAGCGTGAGTGGGGGTGGGAACCCTCAGAGAACTGAGGTCACCTCAGCCCAGTCCCTGAAGCACTGGGGGAGACACGGAGGTGAGCAACACGGTTCTTGGCTCTTGGGGTGTTCTTGGCCCAAAGGGCTAAAACAGCCCTGGAAAGCTTAGAGTGACACTTTTGTCTTACTCCTTAGGTCCCATTCCTCTACAACAGCCAGAAAGGAGCCCCTGCTTGGGACCTACTGCCAGCTTCTCACTAGCCCTGGAAGAAAATCCCAATTGTTCACTGCGGCTCTATGCGATCTGGGCCTGGCCTCCCTCTCTAAGGCGGCTCTGGGCCTGCTGGCACAGGGTCTCAGGGAACGCAGGCGGCTGTTACCAAGGTCTCCAGAAAGCCAGAGCTTCATCTGCTTTTAGGGCTCATTTCAAATGTCCCTCCCTGGGCCACCTTTTCAAATTTTTATTTTAATAGAGACGGAGTCTTCTCATATTGCCCAGGCTGATCTTGAACTCTTGGGCTCGAGTGATCCTCCTGCCTCGGCCTCCTAAAGTGCTGGGACTACAGGTGTGAGCCTCCCCCGCCCGCCCCCAGGCCATCAACCAAGGAAACCTGGCAGCATCACAGCGCCCTGCTTTCTTCACAGCACCTGTTCTCTGAAATCATCCTGTTTTTGGATCTATTTTTTGTTAGATTATGATATCTCCTTCACTGGGACATGGGCTCCCTAGGGCAGGTATTTTGTCCATCTATAGTCCCCAGCACTAAGAGCCAAATAAATATTTACAAATGAGCGAATGGAGAGAGGGACTGGAATTAAGTGGGACCAATCCAGGAAGACTTCCTGGGAGAGGGTTTAAGCACAGGGCACATAGGGTGGGCGGCAAAGGAAGAAACCAGACCGGCTGGTGGATGAGGCTGCTTTCCTGGTTGTGACAGCACTGATGGAGGAAGGAGGGATGGGACAGGGATGCCTCAAGTGCTGCCTGCTAATACTCCACACCCCAGCCCCCTTTCTTTCCCAGGATTCCCAGATTTCCACCTAAGTATTCACCAAGGCCCCCAAAACCCAGTGTCTATCCCTTAGACTCTTCACTCCCTCCCTAAACCCAGGAGGCTGGCTGCCAGGCCCTAGGTGTGTCTCACAATGGAGCAATCAGGGCTGGGCCTTGCCTCTTATCCACACTCAAGTTCTGGCAGATTTGGGGTGGGGTGGGGGCAGGCCTGTGGGAAAACAGGGGTTTACTGCTTTTCCCAGCGAGGGAACTAGGCAGTCAAGCTGCCTGGAGAGGTGATGTTGCAGAGCCAGTCTCTGCGGCTGCCTGATTCCATTAACCCTCCGTGATTCAACCAAAGCCGAGCTGCATATCGGGCAGATATTCCCGCCGCTCATCACCTGAACTGCTGGGATCCTCTCCCAGGGAGAACCCCCTGCTCCTCTCTTCCCCGCCTCCCCCACCCAACCCAACTTAGGGAACACAAACCACTGAGGCAGTGTGGAGGGAGGAAGAGGGAGGAGTTCGGAGAGAGACGCTGGCTTCCAGAGCTGGCACTTACCGCAAAAATCACATCAAGATGGAACCAGCTGGGTGCTGTGGCTCATGCCTGTCATTCCAGCACTTTGGGAGGCCCCGGTGGGCAGATCACTTGAGGTCAGGAGTTCGAGACCAACATGGTGAAACCCCAACTCTACTAAAAGTACAAAAATTAGCTGGGTATGGTGGTGCATGCCTGCAATCCCAGCTACTTGGGAGACTGAGGCAGGAGCATCGCTTGAACCTGGGAGGTGGAGGTTGCAGTGAACCGAGATCATGCCATTGCACTCCGACCTGGGTGAAAGAGCAATACTATGTCTCAAAAACAAAAACTAAACAAAACTACCCTCGGAAAATCTACCAGGAAGGTGCCAAGTGGAAACAAATCCTGAGTCCAGCAGAGCCAGCTTTTTGCCAGGCATAGGAACAGAATTTCTTGGGTTGCGCACACAAAGTAGTTGGCCTGTGTTTAGAGGCATGGTGCAAAAAGTCCCTGTCTTTAAACACCAGAATGCTCAACACGAGAGCCAGAACCAAAACCCTATCTGAAAACACATACTTGGCGTGGCAAGATGATTGTACTACTGAAGGCATCTGGGAACTGAGGCAATCGCAGCTTCATCTGGAGGCTGATGCCACGAACCTCTTAGTTCTTTGTTTTCATTTTGTCAAGAGCGTGCAGTTTGATTCATTTAAATTAATGCACAGATGCTTGGGGCTGCCACCTAGGGCTGTGCAGGCTATGTACTACCATGGACAGTGGTAAAGGGGACCTGTGGGGGTTCAATACAGTCTGTCCCCCACTCAGGACATGGGTCTAATTCACACAGGGTGTTACATGGGCTGCAGCACAGCCCCTCCAGCACAGAGAGGAGCAATACAGGTTCAGGCTCTGGAAGCCTGGCGTTCTAATGCTGGCCCTGTCACGTTCCAGTGGTGTGACCTGGGCTGAGTTATTTAACCTCTACATGCTGTGCTTCCCCTGCCTATAGAATGTGAGTGATTACAGTACCCACCTGTGTCAGAATCACCGGGAGATTTCAATGAGATCACATATTTGGAGCACTTAGTACAAGGCCCGCCACATAGTAAGCCTCAATAACTCTGCTAACGTTGTTACCAATACCATTAGGTGGAGAGGAAAACATAGGGAGGGCAATTTACTGTCAAAGGGGAATACACGAACCAGACTCCATAGCCAAACAGAAGATGGTGTTGGATCGTCCAATGCTCTAGATCGCCCAGGCCAAAACTGACGCTGGGTCTCCCCACCGCATGTGAAATCATAGCTGATGATACAACGTCAGTTCTCTTGTCTGATTCTTCACTCCTGGAGTTGACCCTATGCGGACGGAATGGTGGCTAATGAGCTTTTTCAGTCACTGTTAATTAGTAAGGATCCATTACACATAACTTGTGTCCTCCAGAAAACCTTTTGGGAGGCGCTCCACCCGCCTCAGTCATTCTCTAACTCGTCCCCTCCAGGAGCACCAACTCTGTGACATCCACTGCTGCGTGGCCACCTGGGCTAAGGGAGTGTTCTCCAAGCACCGTTCCCTCAGGTAGCTCTGCAAAGGGGAAGCTGCCATCATAAAATCAGAGGAGGCTGAAGAGGGGCGAGACGTCTGTGACCAGGGTGTGGGAGCCGCGTGAGGACTGAGCGAAGGTTGCCCAGCTTCTGGGGTTCATAAAGATTGTTCATGGATGCCGTCCAGCCCTCCCACCCAGGGCTGCCACCACCGAGCATTGCATCAGGTTGGGTTGATAAGGTCTTGCTTTGCCCTGGCAGCTCCAGTCCGTGTCCCAGCCCCTCCCTGTTATACCAGGAGCCGGTTTGGCCACCTGAACCTCATTGTGGAGAAGGCTGCTTGACTAGGATGGTGTGTCACAGCGAGATGATCCAACTCCCAAGCTGGAGGTGGGGCGAGCTGGGTTAGGGCAATGACATGGAGTGGCCACTCCAAGTTCAGAGTACCCGGGTCGCCTCTCAGCCTTTTGGCTAAGATCAAGTGCAGAGTACCTGAATCCCGTTTCCAACTGGGTACCCCAAGACCTGTTTTTTGTCCCTGTTCCTTGTCTTCTTAGCTCAAGACAGTCATTTCTCTGAAGACCAAAGAGTAAAAGATGGGCAGCTGGAAAATGGAAGGGTTCAGCCCTGTGGAAGGGAAGTGTACAAGTGGCGGAAGGATGCTGGAATACTGTCTAACACATCCAATCTGACCAATGCTGACTCCACCTGTTTTCTGTGTGAGCCATGGTACTAGGGGGATGTAAGGCTGACCAAGATGCAGCTCCTGACCTCAAGGAACTTGACATTCTAAAAGGGAAACAAGGCAAGAGCATGACTTACTTAGATGCAATGCCCGAGAGATACAAATGAGCTAATACGGGAATTCTGAGAAATGAAAGGAGTGGAGACGGGGACTGGGGATGGCAGAAAAAATCTGGGAAGCTTCATCCAAGATGAGAGCTGGGTTCTGAGGACTGGCGATGAGAGAAGGCCATGTTAGGAATGAGGAACAGCATGGCCGGAGACGCTTGGAGGATGGAAAAAGAGGGATAGAGTTGGTAAGGAGTCCAACTTGGCCAGAACGTGAGGTATGTTCAGAGGGAGTAGGGGAAGTTATAAAGGTGGGCTGAGTTCAGAACATGCATGGCCTTCAGTGCCAAGCTAAAGAGTTTACATGGATTTTGGGTGGGGGAAAAAAAAAACCCTGAATCAGCTTGGAGCGCAGACTCACACCTGTAGTCCCAGCACTTTGGGAGGTCGAGGCAGGCAGACCGCTTAAGTCCAGGAGTTTGAGACCAGCTTGGGCAACATGACGAGACCCATCTCTATAAGAAAATAAAAAAATTAGCTGGGTGAGGTGATGTGTGCCTCTAGTCCCAGCTACTATGGAGGCTGAGGTGGGAGGATCTCGAGCCTGGGAGGTCAAGGCTGCGGTGAGTCATGATCACACCACTTACTCCAGCCTGGGTAACAAGTGAGAGCCTGTCTTTAAAAAAAAAAAAAAGAAAGAGAGAAAAAGAAGGCTGAATTCTAAGAGAGGAATGAGGGATATAAAGACAAAAGGAGAGGTTGCTTGGGTACCACTGCCAATCCCTCGGAGGGACAGGTCCAACCTGTCTCCGTCCCAGCCCCATCTGCATGAAGAGACCCATTGCAGTCTCACCTTCCACGTGCCTGGGGCAGAATGCGAATTGAGAAATCCAAGGTAAATGAGGAACAGTCCATACCTCCCCCTCCCAGAGCCCCGGGGGTGGGCGACAGGATCTGGGGGTGAGTCAGTGGGGTGGGGACCCCATTTCTGTGCTCATCTGCCTCCTTAGGAATATAAAGAGCAAGCACTGAGGCTCCGCCTCAGAGCACCCCAAACTTGACGCCATGAAGATTCCAGTCCTTCCTGCCGCTGTGCTCCTCTCCCTCCTGGTGCTCCACTCTGCCCAGGGAGCCACCCTGGGTAGTCCTGAGGTGAGCATGTCACCTGCATTTTTATTCTTATACCTGTTACCCACCTGCCCCTCCATCTCTCTACCTCCCGTCCATTCCTGGATAAGGGACAGAGATGCTTCTCTTTCTAGAAGGGATGCTGAAGTGTTGCGGGGAGGCTCATGTACTGAACCCTGGGAGGAGACAGGACTGAGTGGGTGGTCGAGTTCAGACGATCTCCACCAAGGGCCCTCGGAGTGTTCACCCATTCCCATCCGGCTGTGCACATGCCGGGGGATGTGCGGGGGAGGAGGGGAGCTGGAGGGCGGCACATGTGAGACAGAGCAGCTCCAAACCCATGCCTGCGTCCACATGGGCAGCAGGTGGACAGGGTGGAGCAAAGAGGAAAACTGGCTAGTGCTGCCTGCAGCTGACTTACTCTTAAGAGGAGGGGGGGTTTGGGCATTCTGGAGACACCCCTGCTTAGCCCCTCTTGGCTTCATTTGTCCTCCTGTGAGCAGTGCCCAGGTGATGGATGGCTCCCTACTGTCTCTGGAGCGCAGGACACAGTGAGAATCTTTACTATCCAGTCCTCCGCCAGAGAAGAAGCCTGATGCCTACTCTGGATTTAAAAGTCTAAGACAGGGGCACAGGCTCAGCGGCTGAGGATGGAGCCAGCGGTGTCACTGAGCAGGGGGTCTCGTGGCCTCAGGTGATATGGGGCCAACTTCCCCAGTCTGAAAGGGCAGCTTTCACCCCACCTGATGCCACGGGGTGGGAAGACATGCCCAGAATTTTAAAATTTTCAGGGGAAACTAGAAATCTGGATGAATTTATGAATTCTTACTAATTCAAAACGCCTAATTCAAACTAAAAAACAAACGAGCCAAACTTCCATGAGATCTAAGCATCTGGAGTCAGCCTGCGGGCTCCGTGTTTGGCTCTGTCATGGGGAGGACAAAAGGGGACACACTGAGGCTGGGGTGGGGTCCCCATGGAGGGGGCTAACGGAGCCTCCAACATTGGTGGCAATAAAGCCACAAAGCAAAGCAACCTCAATTAGTAAGAGGCAGGCGGGTCACCTCAGCAGCTGGGCTCTGACCTGCACCCAAATCTTTCCCACCCTGCTATATGGACTGAGTGTGGGTGTCTCCAGAACACCCCAACTGTTAGAATTTAGTCCACTGCAGGACAACGCTAGCTAGCATTTCCTGAAAGGAATTCTCAGCTCCAGGCTTTCTGCCTGCTGCCCATCGTGACACTGCTTACATGGACCATTCTCCAATCCCCTCCTCACCCTGCACATCCGCCAACCACGTGCGCGACTGGAACGGAGCCCATGGTGGAGAACGGGTTTCGTTCTCTTGGGGTCTGGCCTGTGGATGAAGGCAGAGCTGGCAGAGACGGATGTGGGCAAGGGCCCTGGCATCACATGACCACCTGCCTCCTTTTCCCCCTCTGCCTTTCCAGGAAGAAGGCACCATTGATAACTACGCGTCACGACCCGAGGTAAGCATCTGCCTTCCCCGGCCCTCCAGCCGCAAGTTTTTCCTATCTCTCTCTCTCTGTGCTTCTTAGCAACTTTCCTAACACCCTGCTTTTCTGCCCAGGCCTTTAACACCCCATTCCTGAACATCGACAAGTTGAGATCTGTGAGTATACCTCCCTGGTGCTACCCCCACGAATGCCCTCATGACAGAGGGATAAACGCCTTGTAGAGAGCTTGCAAAGCTGCTACGGCTCCTTCACCTTCTCCAGAGGGCTGGGGGCTAAGCTCTGGCCTCCCTGGAGCTGACCTGCTTCTGCTGTCTCTCTTCCTCCACAGGCTTTCAAGACTGATGATTTCTTTAACTGGCATGCCCTCTTTGAGGTGAGTGCTCTGGCGCCCCTCTGTTGTCTGCCATCCCAGCGTGGTGGCAGCACATTCTGGCCTTAGTCGTTTGGGTTGGTTCCTGAGCTCTGGGAGGGAGTGACCGCCCTGTCTGGGTGCTGCCCAATGGGCTGTCAACCTAAGAAAGCTTCCCCCAGCAACTGTCCTGGCTACCCATAGTTTTCTAAGATGGCAGTGGAGGAGCAGGGCCCCAAAGACAATTCCAGAAGAGGAAGAGCCTACTCAGTCAAGATTTTATTTGAATCCCCTCATCCTCTACGGATAAACTGAGGCCTCCTGCACTTAGAAGGCTGTCAGACAGAGCTGGAGCCCGAATCTCCTGGCTCTGCACTGACTGAACAGGTGACCTCAAACAAACGCCTTCGGTTCTCTCGGCCTCGGCTTCCTCATCTGTGATGTGGGGATGATGACAGTTCGCACAGGGTAGAGGCACAATACAGCCTCGGGAAATATTAGCTCCTGATGAAGTCATGATAAAGCAATAGCATTATCGTTGCTGTGGCTACTGCGGGAGCTCATTCAGGGACTGCTTACTGCTCCATGCCCGGCTGACCTGCAACACATCACTCTCTTTCTCCTTCTTTTAGTCTATCAAAAGGAAACTTCCTTTCCTCAACTGGGAAGCCTTTCCTAAGGTAAGAGGTGTGGGCGTTAGGAGGATATGGAGCTTGGGGGTAAGGGAAGAAGCAGAGGATATGGGAGAGAGAGTGGGGCAGGGAAAGGAGGATAAAGCTTCTCACCAAACTGAAGGGGGATCTCAGCTACTACCTATAGAGGAGGACGGGAACTCACACCCAGGCAGAAATTCCTTTCCATCCCTGCCATCCTATACTGGGCACCCAGGGGTTCCCTATCTAACCCTGACCCCTCTCCCTCCAGCTGAAAGGACTGAGGAGCGTAACTCCTGATGCCCAGTGACCATGACCTCCACCGAAAAAGGGGGCTAGCGTGAGCTCTGATTCTCAGCCTACCACAACTCTTCCTGGCTCAAGAAGTCCAATAAAACATTTTCCATCCACCAGCTCCTGTATCTGTGTCTTTGTCCTTCTCCTACTGGGCTTTGCAAAGGAATTAAGACGAAATGAGCCTCAAGGCTGGTAGGCAGAAATCTGGACTTCCGAGAGGAGAGGAAGTAGGGAGACAGGAGGAAATAGAAAGGACATACCAAGATGGCAAGAGACCCCCTCGTGTCTTAGCTCCTTCCTGTTGGCTGGGATCCCTGAGGAGCACGAAGCTGTGACTTGCTTAGTAAGATGCCCAAGAAATCTGTTACCATGAGACAGGTCTCATTTTTCTGGAGAGGGAGCTCCTGGACCCAGAAAGCTCTCCTGTGGGGTTGAACAATAAAGACAGCTCAAACTAGTACCAAGACTGATAGATTTGCCGGAGGTCAGGGACACCTCCACTCAGGCCGTTCATTGCCAATTTGTGAACCAAAAAGTATCTGAGATATGTCTCCATCGATTTAGTAGTTTATTTTGCCAAGGTTAAGGATAATGCCCGGGAGAAAAAATACAGAATCAGAGAAACAGTCTGGTCTGTGCCTTTCTCCAAAGATGATTTTGAGAGCTTCAGTATTTAAAGGGAAAAAGACAGGAAAGAGGGAGGGCGTGGTCACATTACTGAACCCACATGTTAGAAGAGAAAAGGAGCAGGGAGGGAAATAGTTATAGATTTGTCTCACGCTCAGTAAATCTGGCACTTAACAAAAGATAAGGTGAACACAGTGTAGCTATCTGTTGATATTGAGCCTTTTACCTGTAGCTATCGGTTTGGGAACAAAAGGAAAGGCAGCTTCTTACATGTCTCAAATTTCAGCTTATCTTTTTTCCTTTCAACAGAGTGAATTGGGGTCCCAAGTTTTTATTTTCCTTTCACAAATCAAACCTGCTCCCTGACCTGTTGGCATTCTCCCCCATGCACCTTCTGAAAACCTGATTTCTTCTGTAATGGCGACTTTGTATAACAGAGTTATCTAAAATCTAAGGTTCAGGACTCAGCTTAAATCATATGAACCCATCTGAAATCCTTTTCCTGGAATTAGGTAGGCTCTAAATAAAGAAAACTAGCAGTGTGACCCTGAGTGAGAATGTGATCATGGCGAGAGTCTTTCAGGGTCTCACTCTGTTGCCCAGGCAGGAGTGCAGTGGCACGATGTCGGCTCACCGCAACCTCCACCTCCAGGGTTCAAGCAATGCTCCTGCCTCAGCCTCCTGAGTAGCTGGGATGACAGGCACTCGCCACCACACCCGGTTAATTTTTGTATTTTTAGTAGAGACGGGTTTCACCATGTTGGTCAGGCTGGTCTTGAACTCTTAACCTTGTGATCTTTCCACCTTGGCCTCCCAAAGTGGTGGGATTACAGGTGTGAGCCACTGTTTCTTTATCCGTGAAATGAGTATGGAAATAAATAAGAATGAAAATAACCACCCTGTGGTGTTATGAAGGTCAAATGAGATAAGTATGTAAAACTTGCACACTGCCAGGCATACAGTAGATAATGTATCGTGACTCCCCCAGTTGCAACCAGAGAGCTGCCACAATGACCCAGATTCACTCATTCACTCGCCCACCCATCCACCCATCCAACCATCCACCCATCCACCCATCCAACCATCCACCCATCCACCACCCACTGCAAAGATTTTGAAACATAGAAGGATTTAGTTTTGCTTCCTATAGATGCATTTTCTGTGATCCACTTTGTATACTTAAAATACTAAACTAGTTGGAATTATTTCTAGTTTCTCTTGAAAACTGGGAAAACTAGAGAACAGTGGATGGACGACTGGCTTAAAGCCAAGCAGTAGCTGCCTTCTTTGCACAGGACACGGCTCCCAGGTAAGTTTCTACTTGGCAAGCTTCACTTGTTTACATTGCCATTGGCCTTTATAAGCAACTGAGTTTGTAAACCATGATCTGCAGTTTAATTGAGGAAGTGCACTTCAAGGGAAATTAAACTTGGTTCCTACTTTCAGGGTGCTTACAGACCAGGTGAATAAGACATGTAAATGTTGCTGGCTGGACATGGTGGCTCACACCTGTAATCCCAGCACTTTGGGAGGCTGAGGCAGGCAGATCACATGAGGTCAGGAGTTCGAGACCAGCCTGGCCAATAGGGTGAAACCCTGTCTCTAGTAAAAATACAAAAACGAGCCGGACGTGATTGTGCATGTCCTGGATCTATGCTAGATCATGTGAAATCCCAGCTACTCAGGAAGCATATGCACAAGAATCGCTTGAACCCAGGAGACAGGGGTTGCAGTGAGCTGAAATTGTGCCACTACACTCCAGCCTCAGCGACAGAGCAAGACTCTGTCTCCAAAAAAAAAAAAAGCTGCTTATGCTCTTCCTTCCAATATACACGAAGGAGAGGAAAGCTATAAATGGAATGGCCAACAGAGAAGAAAATCAAGGACAGTGGTCAAATGCCAAAATCAATTGAAAGACTTAGTGAAGATTGCATACTCACAAACGGGTGATAGGAAATGGCGTACAGGAAGAAGGGGGGAGGTGCTTAAGGGACACCAATCAAGTGACTAGGTTTTAGGGGAGGAGTAAAGCGTCTTCAGAGGACTGGGAGTCATGATACACAAGTTAAGAGTATCTCTGAGAGAAGGTGGAAGTTCTTAAAGTGTGGTCCCCAGGCTGGCAGCACCGGGATCCCCTGGGAACTGAAAAGAAATGCAAATTCTTGGGCCCCACTCCAGATCTACTAAATCTGAAACAAGGGGCGGGGCCCAGCAATCTGTGTTTTAACAAGTCCTCTAAGCAATTCTGATTCACTAAAGCCTGAGAACCACTTCCAAAAGGAAAGTTAGAGAACGATTAACCCAGAATCAGGTTAGTAGTTATCTCTTCGATGGAGACATCCCACGTGATAAGAAAGTGGCACATAGAAAATAAGGGGGTGACAGAAGCCACTTCTATATAATGTTTCATTTCTTCTTTAAACACATACATTTTATATACACTTACGCATGCTGTATTTCACAATAACATATTACTAAAGCCAGAGACTGTCAGGCCATTTGTAAGTGCTGACAGAATACAGAGTCAAGACACCATTGGAGTCTAGAGACTATGGCCTGAACCAAAAATAGAAAAATAAAAAGACAAAGTGAAGTGTAGACAGACTTGTGTACACGAGTGATGGATATATGCTAGATCATGTGAAATTGACAAAATACACAAACCATGGGTCAGGCCATTCACAGGATTCAAAGAATGGAAGACACAGCACCTGTTCTCCCAGGGGATGACCTGTGCAGGATGACGAAGCCAGGATTAGTCACTCTTCATTTTATACTTTATAAAAACAACAACAAGTGCATTTTTTTTTTCTTTTGAGAGGGAGTCTCACTCTGTAGCCCAGGCTGGAGTGCAGTGGTGCAATCTCAGCCCACTGCAACCTCTGCCTCCCAGGTTCAAATGATTCTCCTGCCTAAGCCTCCTGAGAAGCTGGGACTATAGGCGCCCGCCACCATGTCCAGCTAATTTTCATATTTTTAGTACAGACAGGTTGTTGGCCAGGCTGGTCTTCAACTCCTGACCTCAGGTGATCTGCCTGCATTGGCTTCCCAAAGTGCTGGGATTACAGGTATGAGCTACTGCGCCTGGCCAACAAATGCATCTTGTATGGACGCTATACCACCTGTTCAACAGGATGTACAGCTACATGCTGAGCTATGAAACAATCTCCAAGACAGAGGAAAATGAAAAAAGAGTGTCGGATCATTAGGCTGCCATGCGGTTAAAGATATGGTACAAATATATGATATTATCTGCATAAAATATCTCTGGAATAAAACTTGAGAAGTAACAGTGATCACTTTGCGGGAATTAGAGACTTTCACTGTGTACCTTTTTGGATTTTATGAACAATTCTTTTTTACCATGTGCAAATTACATATTCAAAAGAATAAATTAAAAATCAAAACTCTCAAGGAAAGCAAACAAAAACACCAAAAAACTCTTTGCATTGTAAAGTGGTAGGGCCTAGTCCATGCACTGACTGAGAATAGGTACTTAACTGAGTGGATGAAACTGACTTCTCACATTGACTACACCATTTTGCTACTCAGAATGTGGTCCCTGAGCCAGCAGCATCACCATCACTTGGTGCGTGCTTGCTAGAAATGCAGAAGCTCAGGCCCGGTGCGGTGGCTCACGCCTGTAATCCCAGCACTTTGGGAAGCTGAGGTGGGTGGATCACGAGGTCAAGAGATAGAGACCCTCCTGGCCAACATGGTGAAACCTTGTCTCTATTAAAAATACAAAAAAAATTAGCTGGGCGTGGGCCTCTGACCTTGGCCTCCCAGTGTTGAGTGCCTGGTTGGCACCATGCCCAGCTATTCAGGAGGCTGAGGCAGAAGAATCGCTTGAACCTGGGAGGCGGAGGTTGCAGTGAGCGGAGATTGTGCCACTGTACTCCAGCCTGGTGACAGACCAAGACTCCGTCTCAAAAAAAAAAAAAAAAAAAGCAGAAGCTCTGCCCACCCAGAGTTAATGAATGAGAATTTTAACAAGACCCCTGCCCCCAGATGATTCACATACGCAATAACATTGGAGAAGCACGGCCTTAGGCACAATGTTTAGTGCCATGCAGATCCACCTGCCGCTTAGGATAAAGGAAGCACCCGGGAAGGAGGCACCAGATATCCCAGAACGATGTGTTTAAATATGACAGAAGGGAGGAAATAGTTTTGCACCAGGATAAGAAAATCAGGGAAAGTAACTCTGAGTTTGGCATTCATAAAGAAACTTAAAAAAAAAAAAAAAAAAAAGCCCTTGTCATACTCAACCAGGACATAAAGGGACTAAAAACCAAAGGCAAACTCACTGATTACCTTTGGAGGCTGCTGGGAATCAACTCATTTTAAAAACTGGTAAATAAAAGAAATGAATCAAGCATTCATCCTGACTTTCCTCTATGAACTATACTTCAGGGTAAAAAGTTTCTCTCTCTCTCTCTCTCTCTCTCTCTCTTTTTGTTTTTTTGAGACAGGGTCTTGCTCTGTCACCCAGGCTGGGGTAGTGGCATGATCGTGACTTGAGGAAGCCTTCACTTCCCTGACTCAAGCAAGCCTCATGCCTCAGCCCCCTGAATAGTTGGAATTACAGGCACAAGCCGCCACACCTGGCTAATTTATAAATTTTTTGTAGAGATGGGGGGTCTTGCTATGTTGCCCAGGGTGGTCTTGAACTCCTGACCTCAAGTGATCCTCTGGCCTTGGCCTCCCACAGTGTTGAAATTACAGGCATGAGAGCTCATGCCCAGCTGGCACAATTTTTCTTTATACAGGAATTTGAAGCTAGTAAATGCAAAAGAAATAATAAAATATTATCATTTTTCAAAACTTAATAAAATAATGTAGGCTAGCATCTGTAGGGAAGGAAAGAAACCTTTTCCTCTGCTGTCTTAGGTTCAGTGGCTGTGGCATCCTAATTAAGTTAACAAAAGAGGCCAGGCACGGTGGTTCACACCTGTAATCCCAGCACCTTGGGAGGCCAAGGTGGGTGGATCACCTGAGGTCAGCAGTTCGAGACCAGCCAGACCAACACGGTGAATCCCGTCTCTACTAAAAACATAAAAATTAGCTGGGCATGGTGTGCAGGCCTGTAGTATCAGCTACTCAGGAGGGAATTGCTTGAACGTGGGAGGCAGAGGTAGCAGTAAGCCAAGGTCACACAACTGCACTCCAGCCTGGGTGACAGAGTGAGACTCCATCTTAAAAAAAAAAAATGGCCGGGCGCGGTGGCTCAAGCCTGTAATCCCAGCACTTTGGGAGGCCGAGGCGGGTGGATCACGAGGTCAAGAAATCGAGACCATCCTGGTCAACATGGTGAAACCCCGTCTCTACTAAAACTACGAAAAATTAGCTGGGCATGGTGGCACGTGCCTGTAATCCCAGCTACTCAGGAGGCTGAGGCAGGAGAATTGCCTGAACCCAGGAGGCAGAGGTTGCGGTGAGCCAAGATCGCGCCATTGCACTCCAGCCTGGGTAACAAGAGCGAAACTCCGTCTCAAAAAAAAAAAAAAAAAAATTAGCCAAGTGTGGTAGCTCACACCTATAATCCCAGCACTCTGGGAGGCTAAAATGAGTGGATTACGAGGTCAGGAGTTCAAGACCAGCCTGGCCAAGATGGTGAATCCCTATCTCTACTAAAAATACAAAAAAATTAGCTGGGTTCCTGAAATACCACAGGGGGATAAAATTTAAAAAATAAAATTAATTGGGTATGGGGGTGGGTACCTGTAATCTTAGCTACTCAGGAGGCTGAGGCAGAGAACGGCTTAAACCCAGGAGATGGAGGTTGCAGTCAGCTGAGATCGTGCCACTGCACTCCAGCCTGGGCTACAAAGCAAGACTCCATCTCAAAAAAAAAAAAATTAACAAAAGATAGATTAGCAGAAGAAAAGGCTTATTATGCATGAATCCTGAAGCTGTGCAGAAAAGAAGTGAAAGCCTAAAGAAGTGGTCAGGCTTGAGGTTCATACAGTGTTTTAACAAAGGGTGATACACTGTGGAAAAGTAGGCTGGGTGCGGTGGCTCCCGCCTGTAATCCCAGGGAGACTCTGCCTAAAAAAAGAAAAAAAATGTGGAAAAGTGACAAAACAATGAAAAAGGAATTTGGACATCCAGGTGAGGTTAACTTGCGGGAGGGTAAGTAAAATAAACAGGGGAAATTAATGGAAGATAAGGCTTATTTAGTAAGGTTTCCTTATGCAGATTCAAGTCTCCAGTGTTATCTCCTCTACCTGATGGGAAATGTATGCCCTGCTTTTGGCAGAAAGGTAGAGGACAGAGAGTTCCTCCCTTGTCTGCTGCTTCTTAATTGCCTTCAGCTCAAAATAATTCTTATGCTAAAGCAGCAAACTTTGGAGTGGCACATTCTAATCCCCTTCACATTAATGACTGCCAAAACTGGCAGGTAAAATGCTGATGGGGAACTTTATGGTGGTGAATCAGGCTCACAACCCATGAACCCATGGGTCTGTCCAACACCAAGAGAGAGAAGAGAGAAGCCTCTGCAGACTTGATGCACCAGAATGCAGAGAGCCCCACACTGAAGCATTCTTGCCAAAAAGCAATCCCAAACCTGATTAAAACTCCAGAACCTAGATCTAACTACCAGTTTGCAGGCGGATGAAAGGGCACAGAAAAACATGATAAAGGATTCTACAGGAAAAGCATTAGTAATTCCCCCCCCCCGACCCTTGGCATTTCCTATGAGAAATTCTTGAAAACTGATAACCCAGTTTCTTCAACAAAAACACTGTGGAAAAGCTGGGCACGGTGGCTCATGCCTGTAATCCCAGCACTTTGGGAGGCAGACGGAGGTGGATCACCTGAGGTCAGGAGTTTGAGACCAGCCTGGCCAACACGGAGAAACTTCATCTCTACTAAAAATACAAAATTAGTTGGGTATACTGACACATGCTTGTAATCCCAGCCATGTGGGAGGCTGAGGCAGAAGAATCACTTGAACCTGGGAGGCAGAGGTCTTTACCTTACAGATACATAATGATGAATTTATTAATGAAGTAATAAACTCATTAGGATTTGCTTCAAAATAATCCAGTGGGGGGAATAGGTTGGGGTACACAGGAAATAAGGTCAGTAATTGCCTGATAAATACATAAGGGTTCATTATGCTAGCTTTTTATTTTTGCACATTTTGAAGTGTTCTATAATAGTTTCTTCAAATATTCAAAAAATTTAAAGAGTATACTTTTTTTTTTTTCTTGAGACAGAGTCTTGCTGTGTCATCCAGGCTGGAGTGCAGTGGCGCGATCTTGGCTCACTGCAACCTCTGCCTCCTGGGTTCATGCGATTCTCCTGTCTCAGCCTCCACAGTAGCTGGGACTACAGGCGCGTGCCATCACACCTGGCTAATTTTTTGTATTTTTAGTAGGGGGGGGTTTCACTATGTTAGCCAGGATGATCTTGATCTCCTAACCTCGTGATACACCCACCTCGGTCTTCCAAAGTGCTGGGATTACAGGTGTGAGCCACCGCGCCCGGCCAAGAGCATACTTTTAGAGGAGGGACGGGGGAGGAGGGCCCTCTAGTGGGCAGAGCGCGCAGAACCGGTAGTGCCGGATACTGGACTGGGAACACCGTCCTTCAGCCTGGCTATCTTGCAGGCGTGGAAGCCTGGAAATGCAGGTTGGGTCAGATGATGGGGGGCTGAGAAATTTCCACACAATCCTGTGGTCAGTAAAGACAGTCCTGAGGGTGGTAACAACCACAATCGCAACTGAAATCGCAGCCATTCTTATTTGGTGCTTACCACGCGCCAGGCTTTATGCCAAGTGCTTTGCATATATTATCTCAGTTGATCCACATAACAACCCTATTAGGTTGGCATCATTATCCCCATCTTAAAAACAAAGAAACTGAATCTCAGAGAGAGGAGTACAGTCATGCTCTGTAGAATGACGTTTCGGTCAACAACAGACCGCATAAACAACAGTGGTCCCAAAAGATTATATCATATTTGCTCTGTACCTTTTCTATGTTTAGAAACACAAATACTTATTGTGTTACAATTGGCTGCAGCATTCAGTCCAGTGACATGCTGTGCAGGTTTGCAGCCTACGAGCCACAGACTATACCATCTAGCCTAGGTGCGGAGTAGGCTATGCTACATAGGTTTGTGTAAGTGCATTCTGCTGTTCTTCATTTCTCAGAGGTATCTCCATCATTAAGTGATTCATGACTGTAATCTGTTCAAACTCGCACAGCCAGGATCGAACCCGTACCTACATTACCCCTGCTTCAGCTGGAGTAATTTGGCCTTCACTTGCTTTATAACCTACTGTTTCTTTTAAGACTTTGCTTGGAAAAAAAAAAAAAAAAAGCTTCCATTCCTTAAAAAACATTTAAAGCTGGTCATGGTGGCCCATGCCTGTAATCCTAGCACTTTGGGAGGCTGAGGTGGGTGGATCACCCGAGGTTGGGAGTTCCAGACCAGCCTGACCAACACGGAGAAAGCCCGTCTCTATGAAAAATACGAAATTAGCTGGGTGTGGTGGTGCATGCCTGGAATCCCAGCTACTGGGGAGGCTGAGGCAGGAGAATTGCTTGAACCTGGGAGGTGGAGGTTGTGGTGAGCCAAGATCACAGCGTTTCATTCCAGCCTGGGCAACAAGAGCAGAACTCTGTCTCAAAAAAAAAAAAAAAGTTTGGAAACCACTGCTAAGGATCCACTGTAGGCATGTAAGGTAGTACAATTTAACAGTTAGAATATGAGTTATAAGATCAGTCAGACCTGATTTCAAATTCTGTTCCTACCACTTTACTAGCTATGTGACCTCTGCATGGTCACTCTGCAGGGCCAGAGTTTCATCATTTGTAAAGTGGGAATAACAGCAATACTTCACAGGGGTTAAGAAAACCATGGTAAATGTTAGCCTAGTTTTTTTTTTTTAATGTTAATAAACAGTAGCTGTTATAATTATGCCATAAGACTCCATTCAAATAATGACTCAGATAGAGTCATACTTAGAGAAATAATATTTGCAACTGCATTCACTTGCTCTCTTCTAACAGATGAGGAAACCGAGGCCCAGAAAGATGGAGTAACTTTCTCAAGAGCCCCTGAGAAGAAACAGCAGAACCAGGCTTTCAACTCAGGCTCTGTAAGACTTCAGAGCTCTAGAATTTTTTTTTTTTTTTTTTTTTTTGAGACGGAGTTTCACTCTTGTTACCCAGGCTGGAGTGCAATGGCACGATCTCGGCTCACCGCAACATCCGCCTCCTGGGTTCAGGCAATTCTCCTGCCTCAGCCTCCTGAGTAGCTGGGATTATAGGCACATGCCACCATGCCCAGCTGAATTTTTGTATTATCAACGGGGTTTCACCAAGTTGACCAGGATGGTCTCGATCTCTTGACCTCGTGATCCACCTGCCTCGGCCTCCCAAAGTGCTGGGATTACAGGCTTGAGCCACCACGCCCGGCTAGAATTTTTAACTATTTTATTTTCTTGTGTTGGCTGGGCACAGTGGTTCACATCTGTAATCTTAGTGCTTTGGGAGGCCAAGGCGGCAGGATTGTTTGAGGCCAGGAGTTCAGGACCAGTCTCAGCAAGACAGTGAGACCCCTGTTTCTATAAAAAAATCATTAAAAAAAAATTAGCCAAGCATGGTGCTGCTTGCTTGTAGTCCCAGCTATTTGGGAGGCTGAGGTGAGAGGATCACTTAGGCCAAGGAGTTCAAGGCTACAGTGAGCTATGATTGTAACACTGCACTCCAGCCTGAACAAGACCCTGTATTAAAAAAAAAAATTAGCTCCCAGGTATTGAGCGCCTATAGTGTGTTTGATACTGTAGTAAGTTCTTTACATTCATGGTCTCATTTAACTCTTATGGCTTTATGAAGTAGTCATCGTTATCACGTGTACTTTACAGAAAGAACATAAAACACAAAGCGGTAAAGCATGGTTGGGTTTAACTTTCTGTCATTGAAGTCTCTCATCAGATTCCTGAATGCCAAAATCAAGATAGAAGTAGAGCTGTGGATGGCGCACCCCAGCAACGACCATCCTAGGGGTACACTAGAGAGAAATTCTTGCATATATATGCAAAGAGGCAGGTGTAAGGATTTTCACAGAAGCAATGCTTGGAATAGCTCCAAGCTAGAAACCACAAATGAAAGAGTGGCTGTCTAGGCCAGGCGTGATGGCCCACACCTATAATCCCAGCCCTTTGGGAGGCCAAGGTGGGTGGATCACTTGAGGCAAGGAGTTCAAGACCAGCCTGGCCGACATGATGAAACACCATCTCTACAAAACATTAGCCAGGCATGGTAGCAGGCACCTGTAGTCTCAGCTACTCAAGAGGCTGAGGCAGGAGAATCACTTGAACCTGGGAGGTGGAGGTTGCAGTGAGCCGAGATCATGCCACTGAACTCCAGCCTGGGCAACAGAGCAAGACTCTGTCTTAGACAAACAAACAAACAAACAAAAAAACAATGGATGTCTAAAACAGGGTGGACCATATGGTGGAAGGGTAGCTGTCCAGCAATAAAATAAGAGTGCCACGTGCATCCACTTGCCTGTATACAAGCAGAATGGGTTAATCTCTTTCCTCCTCATTGTTAAAACTTTAGACAAATTAAATCCAACAGAGTTTAACTGAGCAAATAACAATCTGTGAATCAGGTTGAACGAGATTTATGGACAGAATAAGGAAAGTGATGCACAGAAAACGGATTCGAGGCACAGAAACAGCTGACATTCGCCTTATTCGAACATGGTTTGAACAGTTGGCCTCCTCTGATTGGCTGAAACTCAGTGATTGGCACAAAAGTAGATTACTGTCTGTTTACGGGTCAAATTAGGTTACAGTGTACAGAAACACTTTTAGGGTGAACTTAAAATATAGAAAGAGGCAGCTTTAGGCTAAACTTAACACCATCATAAAATGTCATGGCTGACATTCCTATAATAAAAGACAGGTTAGCAAAAGAAAAGCGTAACAAATGTAGCACCTGCACACCTGTGCACAGGAGTCATATAAAATATGAAAAATCACAGAAAGGGCCAGTTGGTTGAAGTCTTTATACCACTTGAGGTAACAGAAAGAACAGAGGCTTAGAGGGTGGGTGGCGGGACAAGTTAGGGAGGGAGAGAGAGGAAAGGTCTAGCTGGCAAGGTCAAATGGGATGCAGATGAAACCCCACACGTAGCAAGCAGCTCAGAATGAACAGATGGTAGCCTGTGGTACAAGTTTCTCTGTGAGGCTGGGCATGATGCTCATGCCTGTAAACCCAGCACTTTGGGAGGTCAAGGCAGGTGGATCGCTTGAGGTCAGGGTTGGAGGCCAGCCTGGCCAACATGGTGAAACCTGTTTCTACTAAAAATACAAAAATTAGCCAGGCTTGATGGTGGGAGCCTGTAATCCCAGCTACTCAGGAGGCTGAGGCAGGAGAATTGCCTGAACTTGGGAGGTGGAGGCTGCAGTGAGCTGAGATTGCACCACTGCACTCCAGCCCGGGCGACACAGTGAGACTCCATCTCAAAAAAAAAAAAAAAAACCAAAGTTTCTCTGTGAGACCTTAAAAAGGTATCAGACTCTCAGTCTCTCTCTCCTGTGTTAATCTTCTCTAGCTCAGGACAAGGTGGGGTAGGGGTGGTTACAGAAAACCTGGCCCTCTATTTTACTAATGTTGATGTTCTCTATAGATGTAAACCTCCACAAAAGGTACAACCAGGGCTCTATCTGAAATACTTTTTTTTCTTTTCCTTTTTTTTTGAGACGGAGTTTCACTCATGTTACCCAGGCTGGAGTGCAATGGCGCGATCTCGGCTCACCGCAACCTCAGCCTCCTGGGTTCAGGCAATTCTCCTGCCTCAGCCTCCTGAGTAGCTGGGATTACAGGCACGCGCCACCATGCCCAGCTAATTTTTTGTATTTTTTTTAGTAGAGACGGGGTTTCACCATGTTGACTAGGATGGTCTCGATCTCTTGGCCTCGTGATCCACCCGCCTCGGCCTCCCAAAGTGCTGGGATTACAGGCTTGAGCCACCGTGCCCGGCCTCCTTTTTTTTTTTTTTTTTTTTAAGACAAGCTGTTGCTCTGTTGCTCAGGCTGGAGTGCAGTGGCACGATCACAGCTCACTACAGCCTGACCTCCCGGGATCAAGTGATACTCCCACTTCAGCTTCCTGAGGAGCTGGGACTACAGGCACACACCACCACACCTGGCTGGTTTTTGTACATTTTTAGAGACATGGTCTCACCCTGTTGCCCAAACTGGTCTCGAATTCCTGGACTCAAGTGATCTGCCCACCTTGGTCTAACACCACCTTGCCTGGCTAATGTTTAAAATTTTTTGTAGAGATGGGGGTCTCACTATGTTGTCCAGGCTGGTCTTGAACTCCAGGGCTCAACTCATCCACCTGCCTCAGCCTTACAAAGTGTTGGGATTATGGTAGTGAGTCACCATGCCCAGCCTAACATAATATATATATTTTTGGGATGGAGTCTTGCTCCATCGCCCAGGCTGGAGTGGAATGGCACGATCTGGGCTCACTGCAACCTTCACCTCCCAGTTCAAGAATTGTCCCGCCTCAGCCTCCCAAGTAGCTGGGACTACAGGTGTGCCCTACCACGCCTGGCTAACTTTTTGTATTTTAGTCAAGAAGGGGTTTCACCATGTTAACCAGAATGGTCTTGATCTCCCGACCTTGTGATCTGCCCACCCCGGCCTCCCAAAGTGCTGGGATTACAGGTGTGAGCCACCGCGCCCGGTCCTAACATAATATTTTAAGGCAACCGCAATAAAGACACCTTAACTTCAAACTGTCCCAAAGCCATTAAGCTGTGAGGGCCAAGACCGAGAATTCTGGTGGCTGACAGGGTGCTCTTCATGTTACCTCCTAAACACAGTCCCTCCTAAGAGCCTGATTTACTTGATTACAAACCCCAACAATGGTGGCACTGTGGAGGCGGCCTGAGAACCTCAACAGAATGACGGGGCCTCAGCTGCTCCTGAGAAATGAACACAGCACCCCGCCCTTGATGACTATCCTCCCATTAAGACCTCCCACTACATTTTCTGACACCCAACCGACCAACCAACCACAACATTCCTGGGTACTCCTCCCCTAAATCAATGAGAACTCAAACAAACAAAAAGCCCCCAGGCCTTTCCCATGGATTTGGGAGGCCTCTCCCACTACGCCTCCTTTTCCTCCCCTGCACCTGAGTCTCCTTCCCAGACTGGTGACCTGAGGTAATGCTCCTTAGCACCTCCTACAACAAGTGACCACTTTGTATTTACCCTCCTACTGTGCCTCTATCGCCCATGGGATATAGTCACTTCCCAGAATCTCCAAAAGTCCTTTTTATGTTAAATCAGTTCATGCTATCTTTCTACTCTCTACCCTCCCATGATTTCCCATTACTTCATAATAAAACCCCAGAGATTTTACTATGGGCCTTATCTCCCACCTCTCCCCCCCAATCTTAATCACTTTGCTCCAGCCCCCTGCACCCCATTCCAGCCTCCTCAAGGGCTCTTCAAACAGGCCATGCTCCCTCTGCCTGCATGACTCACTTCCTTCTTCCCTTGCTCCCTCACTTCCTCTGTGGCAACCTCACCTCCTCCAGGAGGCCTTGCCAGTCTGATCATCCAACCTTTATTTGTTGTTATAGCCAGAAACCCTTGCCCATTATGAAAAACCTTACTCCCCATACAGAACACCCTTCATCACTCATTTCCAGTCTAGCGTCAGGGATGGAGCCAGGAGGTTCCTCCAGCACTGGTGATCTGATGAGAATATCCCTCAGGATAACCAATGATCATAGATTCTCCCTGTGGCTTACTCTGGGGATCACCCTTCTTACTAATTCCTAACAGAACATCGCGGGGAGGCTGAGGTGGGTGGATCACCTGAAGTCAGGAGTTCGAGACAAGCCTGGCAACATCATGAAACCCCAACACTACTAAAAACACAAAAAAGTAGCCGGGCATGGTGGTGCGCACCTGGAGCTACTCGGGAGTCTGAGGCAGGAAAATCGCTTTAATCCAAGAGGCGGAGGTTTCAGTGAGCTGAGATCATGCCACTACACTCCAGCCTGGGTGACAGAGCAAGACTCCATCTCAAAAAATAAATAAATAAATAAAATTTAAAAATTGTGTCTTATTAACAGACCGCCTCATTATTTCTTAAAAATCCAGTAGTCTGCACAATTGTTTGCCCTGAGTATATTTTTGCATAATTCATTCAATGTAAACATTTACAACACGGTACAATTTTTTAAACAAATTTTGCTTTGGCATCTGTCCATTTCTCAATATTTTATACTCAGCATGCAGTTTCTCAATGAAACCTCCCAAGACCTTACTGGACTTCAGAGAAACCTTGTCCAGCTGCCTTCCCAAGAACCTGCCTAGAAATAAAACTTCCTCTCCTTGAGGCCCAGATTCACAGTTCTTACTACCTGTGGATAACGATTTCCAATTCAACACCGACGCCTCCTCTGGCCCTGTTGGCTCCATGGGGTGGGTAGGATCCCGAATTTCTCATCTGCATCCAACACTCTTCTCAGCAGGAACACCTCAGCCCCGACTTCTGCTTCCCTTCCGACCTCACGCACATCCGGTCGGAGCTAACGTGTGCATGCGCCCGGGCTCTGGACGCTCTCTTTTTACCATCCACTTCCTGCTAAAATGCTCCCCGAGGCGCCTCAGCCCCTGGGACGCATTCCTGGCCTTTTCTCACACCTGTTTGGTTGAGCCACTGCACTGATAGGCACCTCGAGGCCTCATGGGAGGATAACCCCCTTTTCTCTGGGCACAGGCCCTGAAGGCTCATCACACTGAGACAGTTACAGAAAAGGCGGGAAAGTCGAGATGCAGTGTTGGAGGCATTGAGGCTGTCTTGAAGTGCGACCCCTTGAGTCCCCAAACAGCTAGGCAGCCGCTGAGCTTCTCAGAACCCAGAAAAGTATAGAGGAGGAGCTCACAGGGACACACACCCCAATCTATCCATCTGTCATCTGCTCATATCTTTATTAACTAATTACATGATGGGATGATAATCCACTGAACACGTTTTTAAAAAATATATTAATTTAATCTGTTTCTTTTCACTTCTTTTAATTTGATGATTAGACAACTAAAGATTTTTAAATGGTACCTGTAGCTACTCAGGATACTGAGGCAGGAGAATCGCTTGAATCCAAGAGGCTTGGATTTTTAAAAAAATAGCTTTCATTATATTTCTTTTAATTCTTTAAAATTATTTTTATTTTTATTTTGAGACAGAGTTTCTCTCTTGTCGTCCAGGTTGGACTGCAATGGTGCGATCTTGGCTTGCTGCAACCTCTCTCTCTTGGGTTCAAGAAATTCTCCTGTCTCAGCCTCCTGAGTAGCTAGAATTACAGGCATCCACCACCATGCCCAGCTAATGTTTGTATTTTTAGTAAAGATGGGGTTTCGCCATGTTGATCAGGGTGGTCTTGAACTCCTGACTTGAGGTGGTCCACCACCTTGGCCTCCCAAAGTGCTGGGATTATGGACATGAGCCACTGCCCCGACCCCTTTCTTTTAATTTTTGTAGAGACAGGGTCTTGCTATGTTGTCCAGGCTGATCTCGAACTGGTGACCTCAAGAGTCATTCTTGCCTCAGCCTCCCAAATTGTTGGAATTACAGGCATAAGCCACTGTGCCTGGCCTTGGCTTACATTGTATATCTATTGGACAGTGCTGGCGTTGATAAAAGGATTCATTGCAAAGCTCTTAATCCAGTGACTGGCTCAAAATAAGTATCTGATGAATTCTCTAAACATATTTTTACAGATTGCTTCCCTGTGAAAAGGTTTCTGACCCGTGGAGCTCAGTGTTAACTTGGGAGACACATAACAGATGAGTGAACACACAAAGTACTTTCAGATCATTATAAGTAAGTACTGTAAAGGAAAAAAACGGCAGGAATTGGCAGCATTTAATTAATGTGACCGAGAGGGCCCCTCTGAGCTGTGGCCTTTGAACTGAGCCCTGAATGACTGACAAAAGGAGCAGGTTCTGACTGGCTTGGGCAGGGGTTCAAGGCCGTGGGAATAACCCCTGCGATAGCTCTAAGGCAGCAGTGAGACTTCTATGATTGAGGGAGGGAGAGAGGTCCTGTGCTTGGGAAAAGGGTAGTAGGAAATATACCTGCAGAGGTCGAGGTGTGGTGGATGGCAGGTCACAGGGGCCTTCTAGGCCGTGGTCACTGGTATTTGAAGCGTGACAGGAAACTTTTGCAGCTGTCTCCACCCAGTTCTCGGTAGACTTAAGTCCTAAGACTCTAAGGCATCCATTGCATGCAATGAATTAAGTCACCTCCTACTGTACTAAGTAATGGTATTAGCTAGTAGCATCCTTTGGAAAAATCAAGAAAACAATCCCTCAAGCCATTCTCTGCGGGGCTTGATTGTCTCCCACAACCCTAAGAAAGGTTGCAGGAGAGATATTTAGCACAAGAGTTGAAAAAAATCACTCTGAATGCAATGTAGAGAGTGGATGGGGTGGTGGCAAAAGGCAGGAATGGAGGGAAGGAGTTCAGTGGGAAGCTCTTCATATTGGCCTGGAAGAGAGATGGTGGTGGCTTCCACGGGGCCTGCAGTAGCCAGATAGTGAGAGGTGAACATGTATACATATATTTTAAGATGGAGTTTCGCTCTTGTTGCCCAGGCTGGAGTGCAATGGCTCAGTCTCGGCTCACCATAATCTCCGCCTCCTGGGTTCAAGTAAGTCTCCTACCTCAGCCTCCCAAGTAACTGGGATTACAGGCATGCACCACCACGTCTGGCTAATTTTGTAATTTTTTTTTTTTTTTTTTTTTTTTAGTAGAGACGGGGTTTCTCCACATTGGTCAGGTTGGTCTCAAACTCCTGACCTCAGGTGATCTACCCACCTTGGCCTCCCAAAATGCTGGGATTACAGGCGTGAGCCACCACGTCCAGCTGTGAACATGTATTTTGAAAACCGGAGTCAACTGGAACCAACGGATTAGATGTGGAGGAAAGAGAGGGAGAAGGAGGAGTCAAGGATGGTTGCTGCAATTTTGGTCTGAGCCGCTGGATGGATGGTGGTGATTTGGGTTCTAGTCCCAATTCTGCAGGACGACCCTGGGCAAACAAGTGACTTCTCTCTGCTGATGCTCAGTTTTCTCATCTGTCAAACAGGGATTGCCAAGGAGGTGTGATGAGATTATACATGAAATGCACAGTTCTGGCACATGGCAAGCACGTAAACTGCTGTTGTTATCATTTCCATCATTCCTGCGCCACTAACATGCTGATGTAGCCATATGCGTGGCCTCAGAAACCAGTCAGGCCTGAGTTGAGTTCCTAAGTTGTGATGTGACCTTTAGGGAGGTCACTTCACATTCCTGAGCCTCAGAGTCCTCCTCTGTGAAGGGAGATAATGAAAATACCCTCCCTCCAGACCCAGTTGTGAGGATTCAGTGAAGTCTGGGATATGAAGTACTTAGCCTTCAGTGTAGCACACAGTAGTTGCTCAGTTAACAGGGCCTAAATCCTAGAGCAATTTGAGTTTTCTTCTTGGTATATGTTTGGTAAGCAGTATTAATGAAAAGAGTCAAACTCTGTAAAATATTTTGAAGAGGTCTATTATGGGTGACCATGGCCCGTGACACAGCCCGCAGGAAGTCCTGAGAACATGTGCTCAAGGTAGTCAGGGTGCAGCTTGGTTTTATAATTTTAGGGAGGCATGAAACATCAATCAAATACATTGAAGAAATAAATTGGTTTGGTCCAGAAAGATGGGATAACTCAAAGTGGGACAGGCTTCCAGGCTATAAGTAAATTTAAACATTTTCTGATTGACAATTGGTTGAGTTTGTCTAAAGACCTGGGACTGATAGAAAGGAAATGATCAGGTTAAGATAAAGATTGTGGAGACCAAGGTTCTTTTGAAGTCTTATTGTGGCTGTCCTTAGAGACAACAGATGGCAATGTTTCCTATTCAGATCTTTGAGAGGTGTGAGACTCTTAGTTAATCTCTTTAGGATTGGGAGGGCTGGAAGAAAAAGATCTAGCTATGTTAATAGAGATTTTTTACAGATGCACATTTCCCCCACAAAGGACAGCTTTGCAGGGCCATTTCAAAATATGGCAAAGAAACACGTTTTGGGGTAAAATATTTTGACTTTCTTCTTTGTCAAGTAATGTTATGCCAGAGTAATATTGGAAAGTAAGTCACGACATATAGAGTTAAATGAAACCCATTTGATGAGAATTTATGGTTTGTAAGGCATGGTTCCCTGGGCCCCTTAGATAGGAGTTTGGGCAGGATAAAAAAATCGGAGCTTAGTCTTCAGCAGAATCAACTAAAAACAATACTTTATATGTTTATTATGAAATATATGCTCATGGGAAAAATGTAAATGGTATAGAATTATGTAAAGTAGAAAACGAGGCTGGGTGCAGTGGCTCATGCCTGTAATCCCAGCATTTTGGGAGACTGAGGTGAAACAACTGCTTGAGGGCACGAGTTCTAGGCCACAGTAAGCTATGATTGTGCCACTGCACTTCAGACTGATTTTTAGTGATAGCCTCACTCTGTCACTAACAGACAATTTTTCTTTTGAGGCCGAGTCTCGCTCTGTTGCCCAGGCTGGAATGCAATGGTGCATTCTCAGCTCATCACAGCATCTGCTTCCCAGGTTCTAGCGATTCTCCTGCCTCAGCCTCCCGAGTAGCTGGGACTACAGGCACGTGCCACCATGTCCGGCTAATTTTTGTATTTTTAGTAGAGACGGGGTTTCACTGTGTTGGCCAGGCTGGTCTTGAACTCCTGACCTCGAGTGATCTGCCCACCTTGGCCTCCCAAAGTGCTGGAATTACAGGCGTAAGACACCGTGCCCAGCTAACAAACAAAATTTTAAATGAAAAAAAGAGAAAAAGAAAAAAGAAAATTGACCTACTTCCCTCCTCCCAATTTCCTAAGTAACCACTGTTGGCTATCAAATAGTCTTTGAGAATTTCACATACATATGCACACATCCCATGCTTTCCTAGCAGAAGCTGAGAATTCAGACTCCGGAGTCATACAGATTCAGGTTCTAGTCCTGCCCTGCCGCTTATTTGCTGTAAGATACAGGACAAGTTATTCCATAACCACTCTAAGTCTCTGTTCCTTTTTTTTGGAGACAGGATCTCACTCTGTCACCCAGGCTGGAGTGCAGTGACGTGATCTCGACTTTCTGTAGCCTCCATCCTCCCACCTTAGCCTTCTGAGTAGCTGGGACCACAGGTACATGCGACCATGCCTGGCTAATTATTTGTATATTTTGTAGAGACAGGGTTTCTTCATGTTGCCCAAGCTGGTCTTGAGCTCCTGGGTTCGAGCGATCTTCCCAAAGTGTTGGGATTACAGGCGTGAGCCATGCGTCCGGCCAGTCTCCCTTTTTGTAAAAAGAAAAGTCATGGCAATACCTATGTCATTGTGCTTTGGTAAGAATTCATTGAATGGTTCATGCAGAGAGATAGCTCCGCGCTCACATGTATGAAGGTCTCAAAAACACTCAGCTGCTGTTATTATATATATATAGTCATGCACCACATGAGAACATTCTGGTCATTGACAGACTGTGTATCCATACGATGGTGGTCCCACATGATTAGAATGGAGCTGAAAAAATCCTATCACCTAGTGACATTGTAGCTACTGTAACATCATAGCACAACGTGTTACCTTTTCTATGTTGAGATACACTAGTACTGTTTGCTCCAGTTGCCTGCAGTATTCAGTACAGTACCATGGCTTGTAGCATAGGAGCAATTGGCCATACCATTATAGCCTAGGTGTGCAGTAGGCCATCTAGGTATGTGCAGGTACACTCCATGATGTTTGCATAGCGACACAATTGCCTGCATTTCTCAGAACATATCCCCATTGTTAAGTGACATGTAACTATACTGATTTTAAGATTACAGATAGTACTGTTTTCTTTATTCTCTTCTGTAACTGCTATTGTAGCTTTATAAGATGTCTTAGACCCCTTTCCATACTAAGACTCGTCTTGAAGGCCATGCCTGTAATCCCAGCACTTTGGGAGGCAGAGGAGGGTGGATCACTTGAGCTCAGGAGTTTGAGACCAGCCTGGCTAACACGCTGAAACCCTGTCTCTACTAAAAATACAAAAATTAGCTGGGCATGGTGGTAGGCACCTGTAATCCCAGCTGTTTGGGAGGCTGAGGCAGGAGGATCGCTTGAACCCAGGAGGCAGAGGTGGCAGTGAGCTGAGATTGTGCCACTGCACTCCAGCCTGGGTGACAGAGCAATACTCTGTCTCAAAAAAAAAAAAAAAAAAAGAAAAGATAAAAACTCATTTTGGTTTGATGCAGGGGTAAAAGACCCCCTTGTCAACTTCCTCATCCCTAAGTTTCTGCTTTCTGGGCGATTTCTGGTGTCTGAGTATGGATCGCGGAGGCACAGCATGCGTGGTACCTGGACCTCTCAGGGTTTGCGGGCCGGTAGTAGCCTCAGCTGCCCAGGAGGTGGCAGGCAGAATCTGGGGAGGATGCAGGTAGCACATCCTCCCCAGAAAGTGTGGGGTGCTTTACAGCCTTTATCTCTGTGAGCTATACCCTTTGGACCTGGTGTGACTTTTGAGTCACATCTTGCTTCCCTCGAAGGGGCCATGCACCCTACTTTCACTTTTCCCTGGGGGTCTTATGGCAGAGTTCAGGCTATCCAGAAACTAAGTTAGCAGATCCCAAGAGCTGATATTATGGTTTTACAGAACCTGCTGTATAGAATTTTTTTTTCAGGGTGCCACTCCGTCGCCCAGGTTGGAGTGCAGTGGCACAGTCTTGGCTCACTGCAACCTCCACCCTCCAGGCTCAAGTGATCCTCCCACCCTGACCTCCAGAGTAGCTGGGACCACAGGCTCACTATACCTGGCGAATTTTTTGTGTTTTTTCAGTAGAGATGGGGTTTTGTCATGTTGCTCAGCCTGTCTGGAACTTCTGAGCTCGGGCGATTTTACCACTGCAGCGTCCCACAGTACTGGGATTACAGGCATGAGGCATTCCGCCTGGCTGTCTAAGACTATATTTTAGCTGGCTTTATGATTACATTCTAGGATATTTTTCATTTCCTTTTTTAAAAAGGAAGTCTACTAGTTATGGTAAATGGCAATTTTCATCCCAACTCTCTCCCCATACACATACTGCTCTTAGTTCTGGGACTTATTCTCTCTCCTTCCGGGATTGAAGCCCCCTCTCCTTCCTTCTCCATCCAGCTCTTCTCTATAACGCTACTGATCTGAGAGTTCCACTTTTCTTCTTTTTTCTGCTCCTGTAATGTCACAAAACTCAGATGTCCTCTTTGCTCCAAGGTCCTTGGATAACTTACCCTTGTCTGTGCCTGGCTCCGTGTTTTTTGTGTGTGTGTGTGAAATACTTGTGGCTAATAACAGTGAATCAATACACGAATCTCCTTTTGCTGCCTCCTGAAATCACGTTGTAATGATAGTAGAGAGATCTTTTAGAAAGGAATCCCCGTAAGTACAGGGAGAACATAAGAGGATGCAGTACTACCAAAATTGTGCCATCTGGGCAGCAGATGAATGAGTGGTAACTGGTTGCTGACTTAGCAGGCCTGTGAAAGTTGGATCATAAGCCCAGTGGGAAAAGCCAAGATTCAATGAAGTTTCTACTGAGGAATCCACATAAAGCTCATGAACTAGTGGCAAAGGACAAGCTAACATATGGAAAATAGGCTGAAAGTTATTATTTTTAGAGGCAGCGTCTTACTTTGTTGACCAGGCTGGAGTGCAGTGGTGTGATCATAGCTTACTGCAGCCTTGAACTCCTGGGCTAAGTGATCCTCCTGCCTCAGCCTCCCCAGTAGCTGGGAACCCAGGCTAATATGGAACTCCTAGGCTCAGGCAGCCCTCCAGCTTTGGCCTCCCAAAGTGCTGAGATTACAGGTATGAGCCACAGCACTCAATAATTCTTTTTTTTTTTT
>NW_016107633.1:291717-309087 GCF_001604975.1 Cebus imitator
TTTTTATGTATCTAAAAAATATTAATCCCCTCCCTTCTCTTCAATACGAACAAACAACCAAGAATTACCATATATATGATGACAACTTCTAACAAAAAACATAGCGACCAATACCAAAAAAGGCAACTTAGAGCAGGGAGATGAAGATGCCTCAGAGAGATCCGAGTGGACATTACAGTTATGAAACAAGGTCATCATGCTATGAAGATATAACAACGTGCTCGGATATGAAAAGCAAGAGCAAAAATGAAAAACTAAGTAGAAGGGCTGGAGGGTAAGGAACTCTCACAGAAAGTAAAGCAAAACAATGGGAAGAGAAAACTTGGGAAAAAAGGGAAATGAGGCGGCCTTTGCAGGAGGCGCAATGCCCCCCAAATAACAGGCATTCCAGAAGGAGTGAAGAAAGAAAACGAAGGCAAGGAAAACGTCAGAAAGTGTTTCAAGAGAGTTTTCCCAAATGGAAGGACGTCGTTTTGTAGACTGAAAGAGTCCACTGAATGTCCAGTGGATGGCATTTTAGAACCCTTGTGAGGAAGGTAAGGATCCTTCAGGCTTCCAGAGAGAAAAAAGCAGGCCGTGGACAAAGGACAGGAGTCATGATGTCTTGGGAGTTTTCAGCCAGACTGGACGCTAGAAGGCAATGCGGCAGTGCCTTTCAAGTTCTGAAGAAGAATGATTGCCAGTCCAGAATGTTCCGTAAGTAGCCCAATATCAGCTAAGCATGAGAGTAGGATAAAGACGTTTTCTGACATGCAGGATTTCAAAGCATTTTCTGTCTTTTGTATTTTTTTATTTATTTTTGAGATGGAGTCTTGCTCTGTCGCCCAGGCTGGACTGCGTTGGCACAATCTTGGCTCATTGCAACCTCCGCCTCTCAGGTTCAAGCAATCCTCTTGCCTCAACCTCCTGAGTAACTGGGACTGCAGGCATGTGCCACCGCGCCTTGCTAATTTTTTGTATATTTAGTAGAGACGGGGTTTCACCATGTTAGCCAGGATGGTCTTGATCTTCTAACCTCGTGATCTGCCCCACTTGGCCTCCCAAAGTGCTGGGATTACAGGCGTGAGCCACCGCGCCCAGCCTCAAAGCATTTGCTTTCTAAAGAAGCTGCTTCAGGGTTGGCCATGGTGGCTCACGCCTGTAATCCTAGCAATTTGGGAGGCCGAGGCAGAAGGATGACTTGAGCCCAGGAGTTTGAGACCAGCCCTGGGCAGGATAGTGGGACCCTCTCCTTTCTATAAATAAACAAAATAGCCAGGTGTGGTGGCATCTGTAATCCCAGTGCTTTGGGGGAATTGCAGGGAGAGGTTTGTTTAAGCTTTGGAGATTGAGGCTGCTGTAAGCCATGATTATACCACCGCACTCCAGTCTGGGCAACAGAGCAAGACTCTGTCTCTAAAAAAATAAATAAATAATAAAATAAGTAAATAAAGAAGCTGCCTAAGGATGTAAACCAAGAAAAGGAAGACAAGAGCAGAGAAGCAAAGAGGCTTTCCACTTCAGAGCTTCAGGTGTGAGCTGGCTGGGCACGGTGGCTCACGCCTCTATTTCCAGCACTTTGGGAGGATGAGGTAGGTGGCTCACATGAGGCCAGGAGTTCAAGACCAACATGGTGAAACCCCATCTCTACTAAAAATACAAAAAGTTAGCTGGGCATGAAGGCACACACTTGTAATCCCAGCTACTCGGGTGGCTGAGGCAAGATAATCGCTTGAACTCAGGAGGCAGAGGTTGCAGTGAGCCAACATCACACCACTGCACTCCAGCCTGGGCAACAGAGTGAGACTCCATCTAAAAAAAAAAAAAAAAAAAAAGCTGCAGGTGTAAACTGTACACCTGGCACAAACCACCACCCAGGCCAACTGGAGCAGGCCAGAAAGTTCCAAGAGACATTTCTTCAGGAAGATGAAATCTGTATCCTCCTAAAACCCCTGAAAGTCTTTAGAGGGAGGAGACAGGATAATTGACAGAGAGTCTGAGGTTGAATTAGTGGTAAACATGTAGACTAAATGCGTGAAAAAATAAGGCGATTATTAATTCCAGGGACTCGGAAGGAAGGTTGTGCAGGATAAACTTACTACAGAGCTCCACTGTGAATAATGTTGACGTAGTCACGACCATGCAAACACTGAATATTTTCTAACAGTGGTAATGGGAGCAGATCGGGAAGACAGGGTGGGAGAGGTGTTGTACGTATTGGGAAAAGAACAAGAGCATAATCTTCATCTGCCACAGGATAATTCAAAGATAAAACCTGACATTGAGAAATGGAGAAATACAGTAAAATAAGCAAGCCCCTTAAAGACACAAAGGGATAACCATTTTGCTGAAAAGAGGCAGCAGCAGCTGCCTCCGGGAAGTGGTAAGTGACCGTGGTGCAGGGAGAGGGGAAGGAAGCAAGATATTTTTCAGTTTAATCTCTTGATGCATTAAGGGATGTGCTAGTCTAACGGATAAAAATATCAAGCAGACAAAAATAGAAGCTATCAGCTAGCCATACACCCAGTGAAGTCAGTAACTCGGGATTATGTGAATGTGTCAAGAGGGAGAAGAGGGAGCCCACCTAGGAGTGGGTGGAAGGAAAGTCCTTTGAGGAAATAAAGTTTGAGTCACAGGCGGGCTGAACGAGGGGGAATTCAGCCGGATGAGTATCTGGGGAAAGAGGGCTCCGAGAAAAGGGAACCGTAAGGAGAAGGAGCTTAGTGAGCTGTCGGTAACAAGTAAGAGGGAGTGAAGGGGTGGGAGGAGGGCTTGTGGGGAGGGAGTAGGGATGAGCTGAGTTGGGCGAGAGCCAAGTGCCAGATGCTTCAGGGCCTTGTTGGCCTTGGGGAAGGCATGGGATTTTACTCCGAGGAACATGAAAAGTATCTGGAGACCTTCAAGCAAAAGAATTAGCCAGGCGTGGTGGTGCACACCTATAATCCCAGCTACTCCGGAGGCCGAGGCACAAGAATTGCGTGAACCCCGGAGGCGGAGGTTGCAGTGAGCTGAGATGATGCCACTGCACTCCAGCCTGGGCGACAGAACCAGACTCCATCTCAAATAAAATAAAATAAAATAAAATAAAATAAAATAAAATAAAATAAAATCTTGTGAGATAACTAAAGCACAGCAAAGTTGATTTGCACAGTACTAGGACAGGATTCAAACCCAGGACACCCTGCTGCCCCTTCCTGGAGAGCCCACAGCTTGCCCCCTAGAGGACCAGGACTAAATTCACTGCTTCTCAGCCCTCACCAAACTTCACAAGCAACTGGAGAGCTTTAGAAAATACAACGGCCAGCCGGGTGTGGTGGCTCACGTCTGTAATCCTAGCACTTTGGGAGGCCGAGGCAGGTGGATCACAATGTTAGGAGTTCGAGACCAGCCTGACTAACATGTTGAAAACCCGTCTCTATTAAAAATACAAAAATTAGCTGGGCAGGGTGGCATGTGCCTATAATCCCAGCTACTCAGGAGGCTGAGGCAGGAGAATCGCTTGAGCTCTGGAGGCAGAGGTTGTGGTGAGCTGAGATCATGCCACTGCACTCCAGCCTGGATGACGAGAGAGATTCCATCTCAATAAATAAATAAATATACACACACACACAAACAACGCCCAAATGCCCTGGCAGCTTTGGAAACTCCTCCAGGGGCTCTGGAGTGCAGCCAGGATTGAGAAGCGGACCCAGGCTGGAGGCCTTCTCTCATCCCCTGAGCTCCATGCTTCTGTCCTTACACCTTCCTTTCTGTTGCAGGCCAGTGGACCCAGGGACAGCATGGGATGGCTCTCAGTGACTCCTTGGCCTTCCATCACTTTCTTGGAGCCCAAGAAAGAGAGAGGCCCCTTCCTCTCCCCAGCCATGACTCCTCCTGGAACCCAGGTTTCTTGCTGGTCTCTACCTGCTCTCAGCATCAGACATCTTACCCTACCCCTGCTGCCTTTCCTTTCTCAGAACCTCGATGGAGGTGAGTCTCCATTGCTCTCCCCAACTTTCATTTTTTTTTTTTTTTTTTGTCATGTTTGTTTTTGTGACAGAGTCTCTCTCTGTCACCCAGACTGGAGTGCAGTGGTACAATCTCGGCTCACTGCAACGTCTACCTCTCAGGTTCAAGTGATTCTCCTATGGCAACCTCCTGAGTAGCTGGGACTACAGGCTTGTGCCACCACACCTGGCTAATTTTTTTTTNTTTTTTTTTGTATTTTTAGTAGAGTCAAGGTTTCACCATGTTGGCCAAGCTGGTCTCGGTCTCCTGACCTCATGATCTGCCCACCTCGGCCTCCCAAAGTGCTGGGATTACAGGCGTGAGCCACTGCACCTGGCCATGGGTGGGCTTTTTATCTAAAACATCTAGATTTAGGAGCAGTGACTTTACTTTCCTGTTTTTTGGAGGCTGGTCGTAGCTCAGACTGACAGGTGGCAGAGGACAATGTGTGGGGAGAGGGAGCCTGGGTGAGCGTGTAGCTTGGACAGCCCCTCCTTGGGTAAGCTACCGGTGGCCAGCTGGCTGTGGCCAGCGTTTGCAGAGTCGGCTCCCCTCCCGCACTGCTTGACCTCACATCTACTTTCTCAGACCTTTGAAACTCTGCCAAGTGGGTTACTGGACGACCGCCTCTGAGGGCTTAGAGATCTTTGGCCCAATTTCCTGACTGGATGTGCAATTTGTTGATGAGAAATGTCCTCATTTCCTGTGACTACAGAAAAATAATGAAACAAGAAAAAAGAAAGTGGGGCAGAAGTATTTACCCACAGGAGGCAGGGCAAGGTGAAAAGAAGAACTAGCAGAGACCCAGCGCTAAGAGGCAGGTCTTTTAAGGGAGTGACGCTGGAATCATGGCTGTGTGTTTGCTCCAGACCCTCTCCACCCCCACCGCTCCCGCCCCTCCTTTTCCAACCACGGTATTCACCACCAAGCCACACGGCAAGTGAGCACTGGTTGTGTGGGCTGATGAGAAGTTCTGAGGAAGGGGCCCAAGAGCGTCTTTTCCAGAAAGGGGAAGTGAAATAGTCAATGCCAGGTTCCCCTTTCCTGCTGGTCAGGGCTCCAGGTTGGCCAGCTCCCTCCCCCCTGTTTCCTGGTAGCTGCACTAGGCTGCTGTCTGTGTTATTCATTAACCAGGCACTAATATTTCTGTTTACCCATCTGTCATCCTGCTTTGGGGCACGGGGTTCAGAGGAGCTGTGCAATCATACAGCCACCCGGATGCTTTGGAGTGGGCCCAGCCAGCCACATTTAACTAGTGTTTACTGTGTCGGAAGCGCTGTGCAAGAGGCTTGCTTGAAACGTTGGTAGGGAAAGAGAAAGTTCTCTCAAGGAGGATGTTATCTGGCTGCCATTTGAGCATATGTACTGTGAGGGGCATGCAGGGATATGCCTGAACTCATAGCATAGTAAGAGCCCGTTATTAGCATCTCCTGCCAAACTGCGTTCAAGATCTTCATATACACTCCTAGTGCGAGTGTATATGCCACAGAAATTGACAAATGCAGTAAATCAGGGCTTCCTACCCTCTGTCTGTCTGTCTATCTATCTATCTATCTATCTATCTATCTATCTATCTATCTTATCTAGTATCTACCTACTACCTACCTATGTATCTCTATCTACCTATCTATCTAATCTAGTCTAATCTACTACCTGTCTATCTACCTACGTATCTGTCTATCTAATCTGTCTGTGCTGTTGGTTCTGATTATCTGGAGAACCCTCACCAATATGCCTACGGATTCTGAAGCCCTGTGGGGGTGAGGACTGTCATCTACAGTTTGGCAAATGCTTCAGGTGATTCTAATATTTGCTTCCAATTGAATCCCCTGTTCTAGCCCTGCACTGGCCTTGAGGCGTGCTAAGGTTTTCCCTCTCCTCAGAGTCTTTGCATCAGCAATTTCTGTTTCATCGTTCAGGGCTCCGCTGAACACCACTAACTTGGGAGATTCCATTTCCGAATGAAGAAACAGGTCGATGTGTCAAGTGGCTTGTTCCCAGGTGATGCAGCTGCTGCTGGCTCAGAGGCCACACGCTGAGAAGCTCTGGGCCGGAAGACTGTGAATGGGGACAGAGTGGAAGAAGATGAGGCTGAGGAGCTGAGCAGGGGCTTTTAGGTTACAGAAAGGAATTCGAGTATATTCTAAGAGCCTCTAGAAGCCATTCGAGGAGTTGAAGCAAGAGAGTGGAATGATCTGATTTCCATTTTAAGAAGATCATTCTGGCAGCTGCGCCTACCCGAAGGTACCTGGAGGGAAATGTTTGTTAGGACCAAGATCATGTGCTTGAGAGTTAAGAAACCATAGACTACTATGCAAACATGCAGGATTTTCACTGGGCTAGCAGCTCCCTGCAAAGTCCATGCAAAGTGTTTCCTTCCTGACCACGAGGTGAGGAGTTCGAGACCATTCTGTGTGGCTACATAGCATGTATCTTCTAACCAGGCATGGTAGTGGATGCCTGTAATCCCAGCTACTTGGGAGGCTGAGGCAGGAGAATTGCTTGAACCTGGGAGGTGGAGGTTGCAGCGAGCCAAGATTGTACCATTGCACTCCAGCCTGGGTGACAGAGCAAGACCCTGTCTCAAAAAAAAGAAAAAAAATAATAAAAGACCTTTTCTTGTCCCAGCCAGTGTTCTTACTTCCTTCTCATGTGTCAGTGAAAACAGCATGCACTTTAGACTCAGGAAGACCTGGATTTAAACTCCCTGCCACCTATTGGCCTTGAAAAGTGCCCTTAACCCTCTCAGGCCCCTTCTTGACAAGGTGCCTGGCATTTAATTTGTTCTATTATTATTATTACTACTGTTACACAGTCTTAAATCTCCAAAACATTTTGGTTAAATTTTCTGGGCTTGATTCCTTGAGTTAGTGTTCTTCTTAAAATTGAGTTGCTCAGGCTGGATGCGGTGGCTCAAGCCTATAATTTCAGCACTTTGGGAGGCTGAGGGGGGTGGATCACTTGAGGTCTGGAGTTTGAGATCTGCCTGGCCAACATAGCAAAACCCCGTCTCTACTAAAAATACAAACATTAGCCATGTGTGGTGGTGTGCATCTGTAATCCCAGCTACTCGGGAGGCTGCGGCAGGAGAATTGCTTGGACCTGGGAGGCAGAGGTTGCAGTGAGCTGAGATCACGCCACTGCACTCACTCCAGCATGGGCAACAGAGCGAAACTCCATCTCAAGAAAAACCCCAAAAAATGTGTTGCTCAGTTCTGAACCTGCTGCTGATTAGACTTAAGTGGAATGGGGATTACTGAGGTAGGAGGTGGGACTTGACCTCAGGGATGGGGTACAGACCCTGGACCAAAATGAGGACTAGCTAAAACAGGGAAAGGGTGGAGCAGCTTTTCATAAGGCATGCCCACCAGAGTGCCATGTTGACTATGGCCATGGCAACACCTGGGAGTTACCACCCCTTCCATGGCAATGACCTGACAACCCAAAGGTGACAACCCCTTCCCTAGAAATTTCTGCATAAACTGCCCCTTAATCTATGTGCAATTAAAAGTAGGCAAAAATCTGACTGCAAAACTTCCCTGAGCTGCTGCTCTCTGCCTATGGGGTGGCCCTGCTCTGCAGGAGCAGTCACGGAGCTGCAACAGGGCTGGAGCTGCAACACAGCTGCTTCAACAAAGCTGTTTTCTTTCACCACCTTGAATTCTTTCCAGGGCAAAGCCAAGAACCCCCTTGAGCACAGCCCCATTTAGCACTCCTGCCCCGCATCAGTATCATCAGCTTGTCTAGATATGATTTCTTTTCATGTCATCCAAATCCAATTAGCTTTTGTGGAAGCTGGCATACATGACAGAGTCATAGCGCATGTACAGTCAGCTGAGAATCCCAGATTTTTTCTCACATATTATTGCCATGCCATTACATAGTTGAGCACCTACTATATTATTTCTATCTTTTGTTTGTTGGTTTGTTTGAGACAGAGTCTCTCACTGTTGCTCAGGTTGGAGTACAGTGGCATGATCTCAGCTCACTGCAACCTCTGCCTCCCAGGTTAAAGTGATTTCTGTGCCTCAATTTCCCAAGTATCAGGGATTACAGGTGCCTGCCGCCATGTCTGGCTAATTTTTTTGGTATTTTTAGTAGAGATAGGGTTTCGCTATGTTGGCCAGGCTGGTCTTGAACTCCTGACCTCAAGTGATCTGCCCATCTCGGCTTCCCAAAGTGCTGGGATTACAGGCATGAGCCACCGCACCCAGCATTATTTCTATCATTTTTAATGTTTACTTATTATATTTCTAATAAGTGAGGGTACATCTGTGTACATGGATTTATATCTTAGAACTACTTAATACTCTGTGGTTTCCCAGCAGTTTTATACATGGAGTCTCATTTTAATCCGCAGAATAATCTTGGGAGGCATATAGTATCCTAATTACTCTGATTTCGAAATAGACGCTGGAGGCGGTGGCTTGCTTCAGGCCATCCATATAGTAAGTGGAATAGACACTGAATTCAGGGTTCTTATGATACCTGTCCAGTCTTTTTTAGCAGTAGGAAAATAGAAAAAGAGCTTTCAGTTCAGTGGGACTAATAAGGAAAGTTTTTCTCGAGAAAGTGAATATTGGGTGGATTTTTGTAACTGAGAAAGAAGCAAGCACCAGGAAATGGGGGAGGGCTGGGTACAGTGGCTCGTGCCTATAATCCCAACACTTTGGGAGGCCAAGGCAGGAGAATCACTTGAGGGCAGGAGTTCAAGACTAGCCTGGGCAACACCCCGTATCTACAGAAAATAAAATAATTAGCTGAGTATGGTGATGTGGACCTGTAGTCCCATCTACTTGGGAGGCTGAGGCAGGAGGGTGACTTGAGCCCAGGAGCTTGAGGCTGCAGTAAACCATGATTGTGCCACTGCACCCAGCCTGGGCAACAGAGTGAGACTCCAGCTCTAAGCAGGCAAGGTGTCTGAAGAACAATTTCTTGGACAGATTGGGCTTCCGAGCTAAGACAGTGATTCCTGACCCTAGCTGGCCACCTGGGGCACTTTATTTAAAAGCTCACTTGCTGGGCCCCACCTGCAGAGATTCTGTCAGGTTGTAGGTGGCTGTCTGTATTATTTTCACATCTCCACATGTAATTCTGATGTACAGCCTGGGCTGCAGACTACTAGGTTAGGGGCTGGAGGTCAGTTAATTAGAGAGAACGGTCTAGGAGTCCTTACCGTGGAGAAATGAGCTAGGCAGGTAGAACTGGAAGGGGAGAGAGGGCACAAAGCAAGGAAAAGAATGGTACAATATGAGTTCGTTGGGGAAGCATCTTTTTTATTTATTCATTTTAATTTTTTTTTTTTAGACAGTCTTGCTCTGTCACCCAGTCTGGAGTGCAGTGGCTCTATCTCAGCTCACTGCAACCTCCACTTCCCGGATTCAAGTGATTCTCCTGCCTCAGCCTCCTGAGTAGCTGGGATTACAGGCGCGTGCCACCATGCCTGGCTAATTTTTTAAATTTTTAATAGAGACAGGGTTTCACCATGTTGGTCAGGCTGGTCTTGATCTATTGACCTCTTGATCTGCCCGCCTTGGCTTCCCACAGTGTTGGGATTACAGGCGTGAGCCACCATGCTTGGCCAGAAGCATCTTTTTAAAATAAATTTTTAAAATTAAATTAAATTAAAATTTAAAAATTGAGAGACAGGGTTTCACTATAAGACCCTGATCCACTATGTTGCCCAAGTGAGTCTCAAACTCCCAGGCTCAAGCCATCCTCCTACCTCAGCCTCCCAAATTGCTGGGATTACAGGCAGGAGCCCCTGCACCCGGCCAAGGAAACATTTTGATGATAGGAGAGCTCTGCAGGTTTCTGAGCAGGAGGGTAACATGTTTTAAGCCCCTGTGGCAGACAGATGACTGTGAGTCGGAATCACCCTGAATCCCTTCTAAGTCCAGACTCTACTGATCCCTCGAAACAGGATCTCGTCAGTGCTCTCACTTCCTTTGCCCACACCACCTCTTCATCGTAAGACGTTTCTGTGGTTTCAGATGCATCACTTCCCCCCTTTGGTGCTGAATCGGCTTCTCTCTCCCATTTTATTTATTTATTTTTAAAATTTATTTATTTATTTATTTATTTATTTATTTATTTATTTATTGAGACTGGGTCTTGCTATGTTGCCCAGGCTGGAGTGCAGTGGCTATTCACAGGTGCAATCCCACTACTGATCAGCACAGGAGTTCTGACCTGCTCCAGTTCTGACCTGGGCCGGTTCACCCCTCCTTAGGCAACCTGGTGGTCCCCCACTCCCGGGAGGTCACCATAGTGATGCCGAACTTAGTGCAGACACCCGATCTGCATAGTGCACTACAGCCCAGAACTCCTGGGCTCAAGCGATCCTCCCACCTCAGCCTCCTGAGCTCTCTCCCATTTTTGCCCTCCCTATGCTTGCAGAAGTGTTACAAAAATTGTGGACACTCACTTAAGCGTTTTATCATCTTTATTTTCCATCTGCTAGACCAGATTGCTTTCCCTTGTAAGAAGCAGTGCCAATTTCTGATTGCTGGGTACCGACCCATGTCCTGGCCCGAATGGGGTACCACGGAGGAAGGTGATAAGACCCAGACCTCTGGCAGCTCCTAGTTTAGATGGGGAGACAAGATAACATGTGAAATCAAACAGAGTACACTGAAAAGGCAACAGGTCAGACTGATGCAGAGAAACTATCATTAAAGGTCTAAGCCCCGAGTCCTCCCTGCTCGTTTCCAGGCTCAGAACCTTTCTGAGTCTTTTTTGACCTCATTTAGTATTTCTCTTCTATCTCTTTCCTGTTGGTTTATCTCCAGCACCAACCGCTAGAGCAGTGTCTAGGTGTTGCTTTGAAGCTTGCATCAAAGTTGTTATAGGACTCCCTGCTTTAGCCTGGCCACCCCCCAACTACCAACCACATCACAGGGACTGGACTCATGTTAGCTATGCTGCTTCCCCAGCCTGAAAGTCCTTTTTTTTGGAGACGGAGTCTCGCTCAGTCACCAGGCTGGAGTGCAGTGGCGCCATTTCCATTCACTGCAACCTCTGCCTCCTGGGTTCAAGTGGTTCTCCTGCCTCAGCCTCCCGAGTAGCTGGGATTGCGTGTGCCACCACACCCAGCTAATTTTTTGTATTTGTAGTAGAGATGGGGTTTTTCCCCATGTTGGCCAGGATGGTCTCAATCTCCTCACCTCGTGATCTGCCTGCCTCGGCCTCCCAAAGTGCTGGGATTACAGGCGTGAGTCACCGTGACGGGCCGGTGCTTCTATACCTAACTATTTCTTCTTGCATCTCTGAGCTATGCTCCTTTGAGTAGGAAAATTCTGTCAGGAAGGGATACCAAGCTGGTGAAAGGCTTTTGTTCAAAGTCCCAGTCCCAGACTGGGTCTGAGGATTTCTGAATCTGGATGGGAACCCTCCTGCTCCCCGTCTCGCAGCCTATCCAGCTCCTTTGTAACCCAGGCCACCTCCGAAGGTCCAGGGAAACTGCTACTCCGTAGTGAAGTCCGAACTCGGCATTCCCTCTCCCTGACTCACACCCCTGTCCCCAGTTGTCCCTTCTGCTGTGTCTTTGCTTCTGCGTCCCAACAGCGAGGAGCCCTGATTCCGCAGCACCTGCAGCCCTCTGCCAAACGCCCTGCGCACCACAGAAGAAGAGAAATAGAAGAGCAGGGGGTCCACACTGGCGTTGAGTGAACTGAACACCACGGCTATCGCCCGCCACCAGGGGCTTTTCTTCTGGTAATACCCCACCAAGTGGGACACGTTGTAAGGTCCAAAGCACACCAGGAAATTGAGCAGCGTTACCACGGCCAGCCCTACGGCCCGGCGCCGCCTCTGGGCCCCCACATGGGGCTGGGAGAGCATGATCCGCACAAAACGCCAGTAGCAGAAGATGGTGACCACCATGGGGATGAGGAAGAGCACCAGGCACAGCTCCAGCCGCACGGGCAGCACCACATCCAGCTGTTTGTTGGTGAAGTTCTCGTAGCAGGGAATTTCATTGCCGCTTCTGGCCTGCTCGGTTGTGTTCAAATACTGAACGATGATCACGATGGTGCAGTGACCAAAGGACATAATCCAGGCCACGAGAGCTGCAATCACTCCATACAGAGGCCGGCGGGAGAGCTTGTACTGCACGGGGAAAGCCACTCCCACATAGCGCTCGATGCTGATGCCCGCCAGCAGCCACGTGCTGCAGTAGATGCTGCTGTAAAAGCCGAAACCCGTGAGGGCGCAGACGATCTCGGGCAGGTACCAGTGAAAGTTCGATGCAGCCTCGATGATCTTGAAGGGCAGCAGCAGCAGCAGGAGGAGGTCGGCCAGCGTCAGGCTGAGCAGGAGGATGTGCACAGGTGCAGGCTGGGGCTGGCGGACCCGTCCTATGAAGGCCCGCAGGGCCAGGAGGTTGGCAGGGAAGCCAGTGAGGAAGATGATGATGTAAGCTGTGAGGGTCAAGGAGCTCTTCCAGTCCAGCATCCTGGAGGGGAATCAAAAAGGGCAGGGTCAAGGGGTCTCACTCACAGCCTGCGCAGCCTGCTCTTGTTCACGATGCGGACATCCTCCCTGGCACCGTCCCCTTCCCAGGACAGTGCTTTCTGATGCCACCACGGCTTGCTCACACCACCTGCTTGAACTGCCCAGAGCAATTATTGACTTTGCCTGGGCGGGATATTAAGCAGTAGTGATTACGTTTGCCATCATGTGTCTCTGGGGGTGGCCAACCTGTGGCTTTCCAAGGGAATTTCCCCTCCAGTTTCCCTAGCTTTTCTCCTCCTATCCTCACAGATAGAGGAAGTTAGTGTCACCAGTTCCTAACTTTACTCAAGTCCCCTTCTCAGACAGAGACCTGCGGGAGAGAAAGGCATCAGTGCGGGCAGAGAGCTGTAAGACGCATGTCAGGATAACGAGGCTGTGGGGCCCCAGGCCCCGATGCCCAGTGCCAGCTCTCCACAGGACCCAGGTGCCCAGCCGCCAGCCCAGCTTCCTCCTTCCCTTCCTCTGTTTCGCAGAACATAGATTCTCCCCCACCTTGTCCTCCCCTGCCTAACACCAAACTCCGGGACCTTCTAGAAAAGGGGAAGCTGGGGCCTGCCGCAGTGGCTCACGCCTGTAATCCCAGCACATTGGGAGGCTGAGGTGGGCAGATCACCTGAGTTCAGGAGTTCAAGACAAGCCTGGCCAATGTGGTGAAACCCCATCTCTACTACAAATAGAAAACGAAATATTAGCTGGGCAAGGTGGCGGGTGCCTATAATCCTAGCTACTCGGGAGGCTGAGGCAGGAGAATCGCTTGAAACTGGGAGATGGAGGTTGCAATGAATCAAGATTGTGTCATTGCATTCCAGCCTGGGTGACAAGAGGAAAAACTCCATCTCGAAAAGAAAAAAAGAGAGAGAAAAGAGAAAAGGGGAAGCTGGGAGGCTTAGAGTGGGGTGGAGGGAGGAAGGACGGACCAGCACTAGCCTTAGGAGGAAGGCTTGTCCCCAGAAGCCCTTGGAGGAACAACATTCAGAAAAGCCCACAGGCCTTCACTGGCTCCTGAGCCTCGCACTCTGATCAGAAACAGAACTCATCTTCTTCACGGGGTAACTCAGTTTCCTCTTGGGGTGTCACGCTTGCTAGCCCCCAACGTTGGTCCCGTCCCTCCATCCACTCTCCAGCCTCGGTCTCCTGGCTGTTTCCTTACCCCGCCCCGCCCCCAACTGGCTCCTTTCTCTCTGTATGAGCCTTCCATTTGGTTCTGACAGCCTTCCTCCAGACCCCCAGCACCGTCCCCTCAAATCTCATCCTGGCCTCTCTTCCCAGAGCACAGGCACGAAACTAGCTGCCTTGCCTTGTCTTGTTCCGGATAGATGGCTTCTCAGGATTGGTCCTGAAGGAAGGTCTGCAAGCTTCCCGGAGAGAGGAATGGAGCTTTAGCCCCTGCTTCTGCCCATGTCATGCAGGAAAAAATGGTGAGGAACCTGGCTGGTAGGAGGCCTTTATACCAGCACTAGCCACATGACCAGAGAAAGGAAGGCCAGCCTTTAAGCACTATTTCCTCTCAAACCCAAAGGAAGGGCCCAGTATCTTTATTCTCTCCCTAGAGAATCCTCACTCTTGACTTCCAAATGCAGATTTTGCTGTCCTTAATCCCTGATTTTAAAAAAATCCCAGGCATTTTTTTTTTTACTTCCCAAGTCAGATTATTTTCTCTTCTCTTTCTTAGGCAGTTACTTCTGTCATTCTGCTCATTCTCGGGAATGAGCTTTCCTCCTTCCTTTTCCATCTTTTTTTTTTTTTTTTTTTTTTTTNAGGCTGAGTCTTGCTCTGTCGCCCAGTCTGGAGTACAGTGGTGCAATCTCGGCTCACTGCAGCCTCCGCCTCCCAGGTGCAAGCGATTCTCCTGCCTCAGCCTCCCTGGGATTACAGACACCTGCCATTACACCCAGCTAATTTCTGTATTTTTAGTCGAGATGGGGTTTCACCATGTTGGCTGGTCTTGAACTCCTGACCTCAAGTGATCCACCTGCCTTGGCTTCCCAAAGTGCTGGGATTACAGGCGTGAGCCACTGCGCCCAGCCCTCCTTCCTTTTCTTCTTCAATTTTTAACTTTCTCTGTGGTCTCCTGCCCTCTGCCCCCAATACATTTCTTTGGCCCATCTCAGGGTTGAAACAGGCTGGTCCTAGCCTGCATCTTGTTATGATGGAAATAGTGTGGGAGTTACAGTCATGCAAATGTGGCTCAAATCCAGGTCTCTTCATGACAACCTTGGGGCAGATCAGTTTTCTGGCTGTAGTTTCTTGCAGTCAAGTGACCGTGGGAATTCTGACATCCCAGGATTTCTGCGAGGATTCAATGGTCGTTTATATAAAGCACAGCCTCGGCTCAGGCCTGTAACACAGCTTCATAGAGTGAGCCACTTGGTGCAGACTCCAGAGACTAGGGCATGCGCCTGCTGTCTCTCAGGGAAAGTGTCAGGAATTCAGAAGGCCCAAGTTCAGATGCGCGCGTGGCTCTTCGTCAGGGAGTGGCACTCAGGCTCCATTCCTTTCCCTGATAAAGTCTCACTATTTCCCCCTATCCAGCTTTGGTAGCCCCAGGTTAGAAGCTCATGAAGTTCCCTTTGAAATACACACCCAAGGAAGCAAGGATCATTGGAACATGTTTTCCTCCTGACCTAGAGAAGAAGTCTCTGTTCTGCCATCTGGGGCCTGAGATTAGCTCAAATTACAGATGTGTGACACCATGCCTGGCTAATTTTTTTTTTTTAGACAGAATCTCACTCTGTTACCCAGGCTGGAATACAGTGGCACCATCTTGGCTCACTGCAACCTCCAACTCCAGAAATTCTCCTGCTTCAGCCTCCCAAGTAGCTGGGATTACAGGTGTGTACCACCATGCCTGGCTAATGTTTTTATTTTATTTTATTTTATTAATGTTTTGTTTTGTAGAGACAGGGTTTTGCCATGTTGCCCAGGCTGGTCTTGAACTTCTGGACTCAAGTGATCCATCCACTTTGTCCTTCCAGAGTGCGGGATTACAGGCACGTGCCACCACGCCTGGCTAATGTTTGTATTTTTTGTAGAGATGAGGTTTTACCATGTTCCTCAGGCTGGTGTTGAATTTCTGGACTCAAGTGATCTGCTCACCTCGGCCTTCCAGAGTGCTGGGATTACAGGCATGAGCCCTGTGCCCAGCCGGAGTCCATGGTCTTTGCCCCCACGCTACACTCGCCACTATACCGTGAGGTCCCACATTAGACCCAGCTTTCTTGGCAGCCCCTGGAAGTCCTGTGCATGCAACAGAGGAGGACACAGAGGACAGGCCAGGGTGGAGATCGTGTCACCTGCTTCCCACAGGGCGTGTCTGTATCATCACCAGACTTCTTGCCAGTGGCCTTCACTCTTTCCCTGAAACCGTGAAGGAATGACCTTCAACCCCAGACTCCCAAGACTCAGGCGACTCCCAGCCTTCCACATGTCCTCATTCCTGCCATAGCCCCAGATCCCAGATGCTGCGACCTGTCATCAGTGCCCACCTCCCTGTCTCTAAACATTCTGGATACACAGGAAGTAGAGGGAAGCTTCTGTTTACTGTTTCTCTCTACTGTTTACCAAGTTGTTTAGCTTTCATGGTTTCCATGAGTGTTTATAAGACTCTGGACTTGATTGTGAAACAGAACGAAGAGCTTGGGAGGAGAATGTTTATTCCTGGAATCCTGGAGAGATTGCCTGACCTTCTCCTTTTTCCTCGAGCCCCCTTTTCCATCTGCCGTCCGTGCAGAGGTGACCACTGGACTAGGCACAGGACTAAAAGGCCCTCCCCCTGCCGCTTCCAGGTTGGACCACTGGGTGGCTTGAGTGGGTTCACATCGTCCTTCGGTAAAGGCCAGAAGGCAGCTGGTTGTTTCCTTGGGCTGCCTTTCATTGCTGACCTTGAGCAAGGGAGGAGAGGCAGCAGAGTGTCTGGAGACAGAAGCTTGCAGTCAGGTGCTGGCTGATCCTGCCTAAGGCGCACCAGATGGGGGCAAAACTGGTTGTGCTGTGTTCCTGTCCCCAGGCGACCTTGTCTCTGTTTTCCTCCATTACCTGCTTCTGCCACATACATGACTCATCTTCCCCTAAGAGTTGTGGTGTCATTGGAGTCATCCAGGTCTCTGTCTACTTTGCAGAATCTTAGGAAACTTAAATTAGACTGCAGATTTTCAGGAAGTGTGGGCAGGGTATCAGAAACTCCCGGGTGTCACAGCGGGGGAGATGGCAGCACATTTGAAGATGCTTGGACATTTTCCAAGAGAGAGAGAGAAAAGGCCAGGCTTTCTTAATGCAAACCAGAAAGTGAAGTTTCTGTTTATCAGATGTGGGAGGTTGTTAAAAATAATAGATTGAGAAACTGAGTGATGCAGTGGACGTACCACTCTAAGACCCGCTCTCGGGAAAGTTGATGTGAACCGAGCTCCTGCTCTTCACGTTGGGCCATCTTCCCCCAGCCCTTTCCACCATCAGGAGAATTCAGATGCCATAGGGAGCAGTGAAGACTGCTGTCAGGAGAAGGTGGGAGGGGAGCCTGCAGTCTTATTTTGGGAGTGTCTCGCGGATTCCTCCCCTACTTTTTTTTCTTGAGCCCTTGCTACGTCGTGATATGAAGCCACAGTGGACTAGCACGTGGAAGCTCCCTCCTGTCTCTAGGAGTCTTTGCCATTTATGAAGATCAAAGCCTTCTATCTCATTTGACGATTGTCAAATGTGCCCAAATAATAGAGACGTAAACACATAGGGATTTATTTTTCTCACAGGGCATGAAGGAATTAGGGAGTCCGTGGCTGGGGCTGCTGCTCAGGGCCACTCATCCATTCATGCCTGGGCTCCTTCTGGCTGTCTGTTCCACCATCCCTGGATCTTCACTTTCACTTCATGGTAATAAGAAGCATCTATATTCTCAGC
>NW_016107633.1:309152-321470 GCF_001604975.1 Cebus imitator
AAAAAAAAAAAAAAAAAAAAAAAGATAGCTTTTCTAGATGCAGTGGCTCATGCCTGTAATTCCAGCACTTTGAGAGGCTGGGGCAAGAGGATTGCTTGAGGCCAGGGGTTCAAGACCTGCTTGGAGTGAGACCCTCATATCTACAAAAAATTTTTAAAAAAATCTAGCTGGGTGTGGTGGTGCACTCCTGTAGTCCCAGCTACTTGGGAGGCTGAGGTGGGAGGATCGCTCAAGCCTGGGAATTGGAGGCTGCAGTGAGCTGTGATGGTACCACTGCACTCTGGCCTGGGCGTCACAGTGAGACCTTGTCTCCAAAAAACAAAAAAAAGAAAATGATAGCTTTTCTGGAAGCCCTACCCAGAGACGTCTGCTTATTTCTGACTGGCTGGCATTGTATCTCATGGCAGCTCCTGGCTGTAAGAGATTTTGGGCAAATGAGTATTAATTGGGTACTTCTCGAACCTAACAAAATTGCTATTCTGTTGGTAAGGAAAAAAGGGAGTTGCAAAATTATACCGATCTTGAATAGCAAATATGGGGAGCAAAAACAATTCTAAGCCTAAAATCTCTATGTGGAAGATGTGGGATTTTAGAGGGGGCTTTTATCAATTGCTATTAACAGGTAACATACATACTAAAAAGTGAGCTCATCTTAGGGACACAGCTTGGTGCATGTTAACGGATTTGTACATTTGTGTATGACCACCCAGGTCGAGATAGAAGCCACGTTTAGCACCCTAGAGGCCCTTTCATGCCCCTCTCAGTCTGCAGACCTTTTATCCTCAAGATAACCACTTTTCCAACTTCTACCTCTTTTTTTTGTGTGAGACAAGGTCTCTGTTGAGTCAGTGCTCATATGAGCATTCCCAGGTTGGAATGCAGTGGCGTGATCTTGGTTCACTACAACCTCCACCTCCCAGGTTCAAGTGGTTCTCCTGCCTCAGTTTCCTGACTAGCTGGGGTTACAGGGAAACACCACCATGATTGGCTAATTTTTATATTTCTAGTAGAGAAGGGGTTTTGCCATGTTGGCCAGGCTGGTCTTGAACTCCTGACCTCAAGTGACTCACCTGCCTTGGCCTCCCAAAGCACTGGGATCACAGGCATGAGCCACCATGCCCGACCTTGTTTCCATTTTCTTGGACACAAGCACTGTTTATCCTCCAGTGTAAGAACGCAATCAGCCATGCACTGGGAGAGCAGCCAGGGGGCCGGTTGTATCCCACTGCAGCAGCAGCCCACACAGAGGCTGGAAGGGCAGTTTGCGCACTCTGTGTGGACCTGCTGTGTCCTTCAGTGCAGGTCCAGCCAAGAGCCGTGGGCCACATAGGACACTGGTGTGGAAGCAGAGGGCAGACCACATAGCTGCAAGGCTTTCCTGTGCCCTGAGCCATCAGAGGTGGGCCAGGGTCTTCAGCTTTCTTGATAGGGCAGAAGTGGCCGTGCTGGCCCCATTCAGCACAGGACAGGGCCAGAGCTGCTGGGCTTGTCTGGGAGGAGGGGAACTGTGCAATGGAGTGAGGCTCTCTGAGAATGTTCTGCTGGAGTTGAGAAAAACTAGGATGAGGCACCTGCCTGATTTTATGTCCCTTTTCCCAGGTCCAGCCTCCTGAACAGCTACCATTTGCTTCTTTGAAACACCTGTTGGTGCCTCCTTTTCCAGCCCTTAGTGGAATGATGAGTGAGGTTTCCTGACTGGCATGGTGTCTGCTTGTGAGATTCCCCATCCCATGTCTCTCTGACTCCTGCTCCAACTCCTTACTCCCCCGATGCCTCTTGCAGCCACCTCAGATTCCCATACCACCCTGCCCGGACAGGAAGCGTTCTTACAGGAGTTTGAAGCTTCAGGAGTGCCCTCCAGCCACAGGAAGACGAGGCGCTAACAAACGTGGCATTCTGGAAGTTGCACCAATGCCACCTGCTGTCTTACTCTCCTGTGCCCTGAGCCATCAGAGGTGGGCCAGGGTCTTCAGCTTTCTCAATAGGGCAGAAGTGGCCGCGCTGGCCCCATTCAGCACAGGACAGGGCCAAAGCTGCTGTCCTACAGAGGCCTCTTGGGCTCTTCTGAGAAGGGTGGACATGGTTGGAGGGAAGACCGGGGTTTGGGGGCTCTTAGTAAAATTGCTTCACACAGTGAGCTTTGGCGGTTTAGGATTATAACCTGTGCAGAGAGAGGGTTTTCTGTCCTGAGGTCACAGCCCAGATCTCCAGGCTGGCCCTGCCGCCTCTGAGTGGTTTGCGGGTCACATGCGCCCACAGCATCGCCAAGGGCTGACGTCAGCCCTGCTTGAGACACAGAAACTCACCCTGAGTGGGCAAGGGTGATTTCCCTAGCACAGAGGGAGGCATTCCCTGTCAGGACCGTCTGCACATGTGCCATGCAGTCCCCAGGCTGCACTGCGAGGTCAGTGCTGTGTCCTCCCTCTAGAAAGTGTAGTGGTGGCTGGGGCGGGTGCAGTGGCTCACGCCTGTAATCTTAGCACTTGAGGCCGAGGCTGAGGCCAAGGTGGGTGGATTGGCTGGGCTCAGGAGTTTGAGACCACCCTGGGCAACATGGTGAGACCCTGTCTCTACTAAAATACAAAAAAAGTGTGGTGGCACACGCCTGTAGTCCCAGCTACTCAGGAGGCTGAGGCAGGAGAATCGTTTGAACTGGGGAGGCAAAGGTTGCAGTGAGCCGAGAGAGCCTCTGGCTCAAAAGAAAGCGTAGCCGAATACTCATAACTGACAGTAACGTTGTGGCAGCTTACCTTGCATCCTCTCAGTTCTTTGTTTACTTGAACTCCCAAAGCCTGTTTTTTTCAGTATTACCAGGAACCACGGACTTGCAGTGCTTGCCTCTAGGTGTGTTGCAACATCCCAGCAATGTGTCTCAACGCGCCTTTGAGAACTACTGCGAGAGGGGACAAGATGTGCAGAGACAAGCTTCCAGCCTGGCTAGGGACCGACCCTCTGGGGATGCTCTTCTCTGGCTGGGCATCAGTAGAAGCGTCTGCCTCCATCCTCATCCAGACGCCATTCCCTTTTCTTCACCACTGCTTCCCATTGGCCTAGAAACAGGGAGGAGGAAGCCACACTTGCGTTATTATTAACTATCTTTGGCCTTTTATTGGTTTGATCAAGTAATAATCATCTAAAGTGAATTTCCTTTGTGGGCAGCCCAAATTCCAGGCTGGAAAAGGTCCAACCACCGTTCTTCCAATGCCAGTGCTTTTCTAGAACGTGAACTTCATGAGAGCTGCAGCTTCCTGTCTTATTCACCAAAATATTCTCAGCAGCTTGAACAAGACCTGGCTGGGAGCAACTGATGAAGGAGTGAATTACAGGCAAATTGGAATGTAAGCAGGTGTCCATGTCTCCAGAGGAGGGAGTGTCTTTTTCTTCCCAAACCCCTGCAACGAGAGCCTTTGAGGAGAGCTAATAGAGTGTTTTAGAGCACAGGAAGCCTTTGAAACAAGGCTGAACTGTTGGCAGGAATGTAAATTCACGCAGTCATTATGGATAACAGTATGGAGGTTCCTCAGAAAAGTAAAATTAGCACTGCCATATGATCCAGAAATCCCACTGCTGGATGTAGATCCAAAGGAACTGAAATCAGTATGTCAAAGAGATGCGTGCATGCCCATGTCCATTGCAGCATTATTCATAATTGGTGAGATGAGGAAGCAACCTATATATCCATCATCAGATCAATGGATAAGGAAAGTGTGGGCCATGCACGGGGGTCCATGCCTGTAATCCCAGCACCTTGGGAGGCTGAGGCAGGCAGATCACTTGAGGTCAAGAGTTCGAGACCAGCCTGGCCAACATGGTGAAACCCTGTCTCTACTAAAAATACAAAAAATCAGATGGGCGTGGTGGCAGGCACCTGGAATCCCAGCTAATCGGGAGGCTGAGGCAGGAGAATTGCTTGAACCCAGGAGGCAGAGGTTGCAGTGAGCTGAGATCATGCCACCGCATGCCAGCCTGGGCAACAGAGCAAAAACTCCGTGTCAAAAAGAAAAGAAAAGAAAATGGTGTAGATATACAGTGGAATACTAGCCAGCCTTAAATAAGAAGGAAACCCTGTCAATCGTGACAGCATGGATGAGCCTGGAGGGCCTTCTGCTCAGCGGCATAAGCCAGGCACTGAAAGGCAAATACTACATGATCTCACTTACATGAAGAATCTGAAAAAGCTGATCTCCTAGAAGCAGATCTCACAGAGAGAATGTTGGTTACCAGAGCCTGGGGGAAGGGGCTAGTGGGGAAAGGGAAGATGCAGACTGAAGGCTACAAAGTTTCAGTTAGGAGGAATCAGCTTTAGTGTCAATTGCACATAATGGCAACTATTAGAAATAATAATACAGTGTATATTTAAAAGCCATGAAGAGATTTTAAATGTTTACACTGCAAGAAAAGGATAAGTATGTGAGGTGATGGATGTGTTAATTAGCCTGATTTAATCATTCTATATTATAAATATGGATGAAAACATCACATTGTATCCCATACGTACATACAATTATTATTTGTCAATTAAAATGGAACTGTGCTGAGCCTGTAGTAAGTACTCCACAATGTTTCCTGCACCCCGCCTCAGGACCCAGGCAAAAACACCAGCAGCTTCAATTCTCCTCCAGGGCCCCGGCATTCAATCCTTTAGCGTCCCTGTTGCCACACCCCGCTGCTGTAGTGCAGAATGCACACAGTTGAGTGGAGACTGGCATATTTATTCGTCATTGGTCTGGGACCATGGTGCGAGGCACAGGCAAGCACGGGGAAAGTCCTGTTCCTGGGCCAGAGTCCAGCCGGCAGCCACTGCCCCAGGAGAAGCCAGATGGATGAAGGCGCAGACCACAAGTCACCATGGGAGCTGGCAGCAGCCTGGCCGTCTTGCATAGTGGCAGATGCCATAGCAGCTGGAGCAGGCCAGCATTCTTCCCGGGTGACACACGTGGCCAAGAGGCTGGCAGAGGGACCGATGGCACAGACAGGATGCAGCTGCAGAGGACTGTCCACCTGGAGACCTTGAATGCTCTCCTGATTGTACCCGTTGGCCTTCCTGCTACAGACAACAGACTCTCCTCTTGCCAGGTTAAGCAGAAAAGGAATTTTGTTTTTATTTATTTTATTTAATATTTATTTTCTTGAGATGGAGTCTTGCTCTACTGCCCAGGCTAGAGAGCACTGGCGTGATCTCGGCTCACTGAAATCTCTGCCTTCCAGGTTCAAGCAATTCTCCTACTTCAGTCTCTCAAGTAGCTGGGATTACAGGTGCCCGCCACCACACCTGGCTAAGTTTTGTTTTTTTAGTAGAGACAGGGTTTCACCATGCTGGCCAGGCTGGTCTCGAACTCCTGACCTCAGGTGATCCGCCCGCCTTGGCCTCCCAAAGAGCTGGCATTACAGGCGCGAACCACCCCATCCAGCCTAGGAATTTTGTTTTTAAAGGATATTAGGTAGCTTGTGGAATCCCCAGGCTGGCCAGAACACCAGGCTTGAAGGGTATGCCCAGATGACACCTTTGCAGACACCACCAACTCCACCACTGGCACAACTCTGCAGCTCACACCTTGGGCACTGCTGCCTCACCCTCAACACCTCTCTCTGCTGCCCTGGAAGCTGGCTGTGTGCTGCCACCTCCCTTGAGTGGCCTCCCAGCCTAACGTCACAGCTGTGCAGCACTGCCTCACCTGGCCTTGCTAATTGGCTGGAACTTGGTCACATACCTATGCCCTAGATGGGATGGACCCTGGGAAAGCAAGTTTCTGCTTCTCCCTTGGCAAGGCACAGATTCACAGGCAGGGAGTTCAAAGGTCCAGGGTGGCCAAAAAGAATGACAGAAGTCCCTGATAGAAGAGGTGTTGTCAGGGCCAGGTGCAGTGGCTCACGCCTGTCATCCCAGCACTTTGGGAGACCGAGGTGGGCAGATCATTTGAGGTCAGGAGTTTGAGACCAGCCTGGCCAACATGGTGAAAACCCGTCACTACTAAAAATACAAAAATTAGCTGGGTGTGGTGGCGTGCGCCTGTAATCCTGGCTACTCAGGAGACTGAGTCAGGAGAACCACTTGAACCCAGAAAGCGGAGGTTGCAGTGAGCCAAGATCGTGCCACTGCCCTCCAGCCTGGGTGACAGAGCAAGACTCTGTCTCAAAAAAAAAGTGGCGGGTCAACATCCCCTCCTTCACCTGTCTCCCTCCCCACACCCCATGGACCAAGAGTAGAGGAACAGAGGTTAACTAGAGGAAAATTGGGATGCACCACTCATAGTAGGTCACCGCACAGAGTGTGAGAACTGTCATATCACAGGTGAGTTGAATGCCCGGGCAGTTCTCCACTCTGAAGAGAGATCCAGGGAGAATAAGTGATAAGGGCACAGGTCTGGATCCTGATCCCACTTTTAGCAGTTCCCAGCTCTGTGACTCTGAGAAAATGATGCAGCATTCGGTGCTCAGGGCATTTCTCAGCTCCGAAGAGGATACCTGATTCTGCTTGGTGCCTTCCCATTTCAACCTCTGTCATCCCTCTACCAAGTTCTCTCCTAGTTTTTGTTCAGTTTTCTTGATCTTTTACTATTCTGGCTTCCCTCCTGCCCTGGAAATGAAGGTGAGAAGACCTTGTTTCCCCAGCAAGGCGAACCTGTGGTTGCTTGGGTCTCTCATCCTTTTCCTTTCCCGAGTGAGAGTTTAGTGTGTCATCTCCCAGGACAGCCCGGGAGTATTTTAGGTATCTAGCTTCATCCTGCTTCTAAGCAGATGGCTCTTGGTGATCAGCCTTAAGTGGACTTTTACCAACATGTAGAATAAAGTGCATAGATACAGGCACCTCTGCCATTTCAGTACCTCCCAGGAACCAAGAACTTTCACACTTGAGCTTGCTCTGTGTCAGGAAGAGGAAGGTCAAGAGTCGAGCTGTTTCTCGGGCCACTTAACCCTCTGTGTTTCCCCTAAAAGTCTGTCCCCACAAATCTCATTGATCCCTTCTAGATGTCAAGCCCTGATGATTCTGTCAGACTTTGACCTGCTTCCGTAATTCATTCGGGCATTCTGTTTCATGTCCTCTCTCGGCGGGTTATTCCAAAGCAGCTTGCACACTGCCAGTTTCTCCTGTGTTTCCATCCCTGCCCCTGGCTATTCTCCTTGTTTGGTTAGTTTTCCGTATTCAGGATCAAAGTGGAATTGGTTATTTTTGTTTGTTTGTCTCTCAAGACAGGGTCTCACCCTGTTGCCCAGGCTGGAGTGCAGTGGCACGATCATGGCTCACTGCAGCCTTGACCTCCTGGCCTTAAGCAATCCTCCCACCTCAGCCTCCCAAAGTGCTGGGATTACAGGCATGAGCCCCTGTGCCTGGCCGGCATTGGTTATTCTTTAGCTCAGCCTCATAAAATCTCCGTAGAATTAATTCCTGGACACATGAGCACCTAAGAAGAAAGCAGGGCCACTTGTTAAAACGTCCGCAGAGGGCCGGGCTCCTCACACAGCCCGTGGCTCTCAGCAGGCAGGGGATCTGATTCTGTCTCACACTCTGGCCTCATGTCTCAGTGTCCCATCCCCAACCTCTGCACTATTTCTAGCTTCTTTCCACTTGTGCTTTCCTTAAACTGTATAGACCTAAGTGGCTCCAGCTCCCTCTCAAGGCATTTGACACAGACACACGAGCACACGACAGACAGACCACGCTCCATTTCTCTGTAGGAACCATGTCTTAGCTTGGCCCATGTTACATGTCACAGAGCCAAAAGAGGCTTCGTTCTCATCCCCATGAACCAGGAAGCTCGGCCACCACCCCACATCCTCCCTCAGGATCCCAGCATCTTATTTTCCCCTTCCCTCCATCTCCAATCTGCACACCACTCCAAGACCAAGCTTTTCTAGCCTTCCATTCACTGTCTCTCTCCTGCATACGTGTGCTTTCCATAGAAATGGTGGGATCCGGGGGAGAAACCCCTCTGTGCTGAATTTAACTGCATCGTTTTACCTTCATGCTTTTCTTGAATGTTCATGAACATCTGGATTCGGTTAAGAAAGGCAAGGAGTGGGAAGGTGGGTGACTCCTTTACCTCTGGAGTGCTGGAGAGAGTGTCCTGCTTTGCCATGGATACTCTGGAGCTTGTCCCAATCTGCTGGGTTCCTATGAGGGTCTCAGGTGCTTGTTTGAAACCCCTTTCCTCTGGGCAGGGCATGCATGCCTGGGTCACTCCTCACCGCTCGTTACCTAGGGTCAGGCTGCAGGGGTGGGGTGGGGAGAAGAGCTGGTGGGAAGGCTGGTGAGCCTTCTCTTGTTTTTTGAGATGGAGTGTTGCTCTTTTGTCCAGGCTGGAGCACAGTGGCCCAATCTTGGCTCATTGCTACCTCCACTTCCCAGGTTCAAGTGACTCTCCTGTCTCAGTCCCTTGAATAGCTGGGACCTCAGGGGCCTGCCACCACGCCTGGCTAATTTTTGTATATTTAGTAGAGACAGGGTTTCACTATGTTGCCCAGGCTGGTCTTGAACTCCTAACCTCATGATCCACCTGCCTCAGCCTCCCAAAGTGCTGAGATTACAGGTGTGAGCCACCACACCCGAGCCTTGCAGAAAGAGCTGGATTTATGCCATCACTTTGGAGAGCACCTTGGCAGCTTCTGCTGAAATGGAAAATGCATACGCAGTGCCACCCAGTGGAAGAACTCTCCTGCGTGTGTGCACGGAGGCACACAGGGATGTTCAAGGCAGCATTGTCATACTGGTGAAGAATGGGGAATGATTTAAATGTCTATCAATAGGAGAGTGGAAAAAATAAAACTCGCCTTAGTAATATGATGGACTGTTACAGCAGACAAAAAAGTCAATGACATATGTAAGGTTCAGTGATGGAGGCCAGATAGCAAAGGCATGATTTGGGGTGGAAAGTAGCTAGTGGCAGAATGACTTGCACTACAGGTATTTACGGGTATTTGTTAAAACACAAAAGAATACTAAACAGTGTTTCAGGGCAAAGTATATTTGCAAAGCATATTTTAGAAACATGGACAAAAAGGATGCACTTAAAGTCCAATACAACGCTGCCTCTGATGAAGAAGGCAGGAGATTGACAGCCGGACGCGGTGGCTCATGCCTATAATCCTAGCACTCTGGGAGTCTGAGGCGGGTGGAACTCGAGGTCAGGAGTTCAAGACCAGCCTGGCCAAGATGGTGAAACCCCATCTCTACTAAAAATGCAAAAAATAGCCAGGTGTGGTGGCGTGCACCTGTAATCCCAGCTACTCAGGGGGCTGAAACAGAGAACTGCTAACCCTGGGAAGTGGAGGTTGAAGCAGTTTGCAGTGAGCCGAGATCACACCACGGCACTCCAGCCTGAGCAATAGAGCAAGATTCTGTTTCAAAAAAAAAAAAAAAAGATTCAGTGAGGGAGAAGCATAATGGGAACATCAACCTCATATAAAGAAATATGACTCAGTTTTGGCCGCTGCAGTGGCTTATGCCTGTAATCCCAACACTTTGGGAGGCTGAGGCGGGCTGATCAACTTGAAGTGGTCAGGAGTTCAAGACCAGCTTTACCAACATGGTGAAATCCCATCTCTACGAAAAATACAAAAATTAGCCAGGTGTGGTGGTGCACACTTGTAATCCCAGCTACTCAGGAGGTTGAAGCGAGAGGATCACTTGAACCCAGGAGGTGGAGGTCGCCGTGAGCTGAGATCATGTCACTGCACTCCAGCCTGGTCCTCTAGCTTCTAAGATTGGAAATCCTACATATAGTTTGGGTTAATATTCCACCCAATTATAGATGAAGTAATCCTTCCCCATAAAACAAGAAGAAAAATACCAATTTAAAGAAACCCTAGGCTGGGCGTGGTGGCTTATGCCACCAGCACTTTGGGAGGCCGAGGTGGGCAAATCACTTGAGGCCAGGAGATCAAGACCAGCCAGACCAACATGGTGAAACCCCATCTCTACTAAAAATAAAAAAATTCGCCAGGTGTAGTGGCACACGCCTGTAATCCCAGCTACTTGGGAAGCTGAGGCATGAGAATTGCTTGAGCCTGAGAGGCGGAGGTCAAGATTGCGCCATTGCACGGCAGCTTGGGTGACAAAGCCAAACTCTGTCTCAAAAAAAAAAAAAAAGAAAGAATCTTTAGAACATGAACTAGGTTCTGTGGGGAGCAATTTTGTTACTTCTTTATCTTCTCATGGAATAGTTCTGGTTGTTAAGTCTCATATTTAATACACCAACAAGCTTTGCATTTTACCAGGCAGACTTTAAACTCACATCTCTGAGAGCTGAAGTGGCATTAGACTTTATGAAATTTTGAATTGTTAAACACACGTCAGGTAGCAGAATGTTTTATGCGTGCACATTTGCACTTAGCAGAGTAAGCCCGTCTACCATCTCACTAGGTCAGCAATTCTCAAGCTGTGGATCTCAGGGCTGGTTTATACTTTTGAAAATTACTGAAGGTCTGGGCATGGTGGCTTGTGCCTGTAATCCCAATACTTTGGGAGGCTGAGGCAGGTGGATTGCTTAATCTTAGGAGTTCAAGTCCAGCCCAGGCAACATGGCACAACCCCATCTCCACAAAAAAATACAAGAATTAGCCGGGCATGGTGGCTTGCACCTATAGTCCCAGCTACTTGGCAGGCTGAGGTGGGAGGGTCACTTGAACCTGGGAAGACGAGGCTGCAGTGAGTTGTGTTCATGCCACTGCACTCACCCTGGTTGACAGACTGAGACACTGACTCAAAAAAAAAAAAAAAGAAAAGAAAAGAAAATTCCTGAGGCTCCCAAAGAGCTTCAGTATGTAGGCTGTATGTATTTGCATTAACCATATTCAAAGTTAAAATGGGGGCCGGGTGCGGTGGCTCACGCCTATAATCCCAGCACTTTGGGAGGCCGAGGCGGGTGGATCACGAGGTCAAGAGATCGAGATCATCCTGGTCAACATGGTGAAACCCCGTCTCTACTAAAACTACAAAAAATTAGCTGGGCATGGTGGCACGTGCCTGTAATCCCAGCTACTCAGGATGCTGAGGCAGGAGAATTGCCTGAACCCAGGACACAGAGGTTGCGGTGAGCCGAGATCACGCCATTGCACTCCAGCCTGGGTAACAAGAGCAAAAACTCCGTCTCAAAAAAAAAAAAAAAAAAAAAAAATTAAAATGGGGCCAGTGAAGTGGCTCACGCCTATAATCCCAGCACTTTGGGAGGCCAAGGCAGGTGGATCACCTGATGTCAGGAGTTTGAGACCAGCCTGACCAACATGGTGAAACCCCATCTCTACTAAAAATACAAAAAATTATCCAGGTATGGTGGTGCACACCTGTAATCTCAGCTACTCGGGGCGCTGAGGCAGGAGAATTGCTTGAACCCAGGAGGCAGAGGCTGTAGTGAGCCGACATGGTGCCACTGCACTCCAGCCTGGGTGACAAGAATAAAACTCTGTCTCAAAGAAACCAAACAAAATTAAAACAGAAAAACTTTTAAATGTGTATTAGTTCATAATAATAACCATAAAACCATTACATGTTAATATAAATAACACATTCCTAGAAACAAACAACTATATCTTCAAAAAATTCGTGACAGTGGCATTGTTTTACATTTTTGCAGATCTCTTTAATTCCTGGCTTAATAGAAGACGGCTGTATTTTCCTATCTGTTCTCCATTCATTCCATCATGATACCACATCAGGTAGTTCTCAAAACCTCCACTGCGCCCATTGTCTGTGAAATAATGAGGGTGAGGAAAGCAATCAGCATCTTAATAGCATTATGAATAGTTTGGACCTCACAGACCATGCTTTGAGAACTGCTGCCCTAGATTCACATAGTTTGAAGCCACCTGGGTTGGTTTTTCCTTGATGTGTGGTTTTAAAGGGAAGAGGGAAGGGAGGGAGGAAGGAACTCACTGAGGAAATCCTAACATCTTACAATGTTTAAAATAACCATGAAATAATGAAAACAGAACATATAGTTTCCAAGTGAATGGAGGAATAAATGAAATGAGAAACAAACAAACTTAATCTCCAGAGAAGGTGAGAGAGGAGAAAAAAAGAAATATTAAAGATGAGGGACGGCTGAGTACGGTGGCTCACACCTGCAATCCTAGCACTTTGGGAGGCTGAGGCAGGTGGATCACCTAAGGTCAGAAGTTCAAGACCAGCTTGGTCAACATGGTGAAACCCCGTGTCTACTAAAAATGCAAAAATTAGCCAGGCATAGTGGCACATGCCTGTAATCCCAGCTTCTCGGGAGGCTGAGGCATGAGAATCACTTGAATCCAGGAGGTGGAGTTTGCAGTGAGCTGAGATTGTGCCACTGAACTGCAGCCTGGGCAACAGAGCAAGACTGTGTCTCA
>NW_016107633.1:321800-338991 GCF_001604975.1 Cebus imitator
AAAAAAAAAAAAAAAAAAAAAAAGGAAAATTAAGATACATTTTCAAAGTCAAGAGTCAAAGAAAAAAATCACATGGAAATTGGAGCCTAGAGCTCAAAATAATGAGAATTCTGCAAATCAAAACTTGTGACATCCCACTAAAGCTGTTGTTAGAGGGAAATCTATCACACTAAATGCTTACATTAGCAAAGAAGAAAGGTTAAAAGAGCATGTTAGAAAAGGAACAGAGAAGACTCGCTAGAGCAAAGGAAGGAAACAATAAAGATAAGATTAGAAATTAATGCAACAAGAAAACAAAGATAATTGCTAGAGAGGATCTTGGTTTTCTGAAAAGACAAATTAGCAGACCTCTTGTCAAGACTGAGAAAGGGAAAACGAAGGCACAGACACAGGAAGATGTAACCACTACAAAGTACCGTGCCCTGTTTCCCACCACGTGGACTCTTCTCCCAAGGACTGTTGCTTTTCTCGCCCAGTTTGTCCACCTGTGCCAGCCACTGCTTTGCTTGGGGTGCTGGTCCCTCGAGTCCACAGCATCAGGAACCCCCCTTTCTGAATCGGGGCCAAGGATAGAGCTAAGAGCTCTGTAGCAGATAAGCGAATGCTACCATCTTCTAGATACAGAGTAGCGAAGATAAAGAATTCCAAGATCGATATTACAGGATAAAAAGGCTTGTGACTTACCATGAGGCAGTACCAGCCAACATTAAGAAAATGTCATAGGCTGGGCGTGATGGCTCACGCTTGTAATCTCAGCACTCGGGGAGGCCTAGAATACAGTGGCGCGATCTTGGCTCACTGCAACCTTCAACTCCCGAGTTCAAGTGATCCTCCTGCCTCAGCCTCCTTAGTAGCTGGGACTACAGACGTGCCACCATATCCAGCTAATTGTTTGTATTTTTAGTAGAGATGGGGTTTTGCCGTGTTAGCCAGGATGGTCTCAATCTCCTGACATCATGATCCGCCCACCTCGGACTCCCAAAGTGCTGGGATTACAGGCGTGAGCTTCTGTGCCTGGCCCAGCAGGCTTTTGTACCTAGAAGAGTCGTGCGGTCAAAAAGAGGAAAGTCAGTGGCTGAGCTCTTTCTAAGGCAGCTTGACCTTCTGGGTCCCCCACCAAATTTTGTCCCCAACAGACTTATTTCACTCAGAGTTCATTCTTGTTTTGTTTTGGAGACAGTTTTGCTCTTTCTCCCAGGCTGGAGTGCAGTGGTGCGATCTCGACTCACTGCAATCTCTGCCTCCCGGGTGCAAGTGATTCTCCTGCCTCAGCCTCCTGAGTTGCTGGGGTTACAGGTGCCTGCCACCACACCTGGCTAATTTTTGTGTTCTTAGTAGAGACAGCATTTCACCATGCTGGCCAGGCTGGTCTCGAACTCCTGACCTCAGGTGATCCGCCTGCTTTGGCCTCCCAAAGTGCTGGGATTACAGGCATGATCCACTGTGCCCAACTAAGGAAACAAATGTTTTAAAAGGGAAAAGGGTATAGCCACTGGCCACAGGGCAATTGGATCTCTGAGCCACACCCCCACCCACTCTTGGCATTGCCCAGTGCCTGAGATTTTGCCAGTCACATGGATAGCAAGTAGCATCTCCATGCCGTTTCAGTGCCGTCTCATTTTTCTGATTACTAATGGGTTGTACATTTCTCAACAGAACTCAGGCTTCCTTGCTCATCATCGTTGTGCTGGACTTGTATCTCAGCGATGGCTGTTAATTGTAGCAACAGAGAACAACTCTGGCTCATTTAGGGATTTAATGATAAGATATTGGGTAGCTCAGAGATTTGCCAGGAAGCCTGGAAAAAACCAGGCTTCTAGAATCAAGGAAGCTGCACAGACAGGGCCACATTAAAAGTCATGCCGTTAACTCAGTCCAGGGAGGGTGCAGGACCCCTCCCCCCCATCCCACCACACACTAGGACCTAGAGCCACATTCCATTTGCCACCGCTACTGCCACTGCCAGAAGTGATTTTCCACTTTCCTCCTTTGTGGATTCACAATTTGGGGCAAGTGCATCTGACTGGCTAAATGCAGGCATGGGAGATGCTTGGAAAACAAGGTCCCTGCATCAGTATCTTCTCTAGTGGGATGTGAGATGGGCTCTGCCTCCCCACAAGGCTCAGACGTGGCCAGTTCCCTAAACACAGAAGGGGTTCAGAAGCCAGAAAACCGAAAGATGACCAGTGTCCCCTCAGGGCCTTGCAGAGGTCAGGACAGCCTATACCACTTCCATTTTTGGTGACACAATATATGAAAAAAATGATGCAATAACAAAACCATGAGACTTATGTATTTGTGTGTGCATTTGAGATGACCAAAACGATGCCGTCGGCCGAGCGCACTGGCTCACGCCTGTAATCTCAGCACTCTGGGAGGCTGAGGCAGGTGGATCACCTGAGGTCAGGAGTTCAAGGCCAGCCTAGCCAACATGGCAAAACCCCATCTCTACCAAAAATACAAAAATTAGCCAGGCGTGATGGCAGGCACCTGTAATCCCAGCTACTCAGGAGGCTGAGGCAGGAGAATCGCTTGAACCCAGGAGGCGGAGTTTGCAGTGATCCCGCCACCACGCTTCAGCCAGGATGACAGAGAGAGGTTCCATCTCAAAACAAAACAAAACAAAACAAAACAAAACAATGCTGTCTTTTACATGTTTCCAATAATAGAGCAACATTCTTAATGTGAAATGAGTAATGCATTGTTCATAAAATAGTTTTAGGATATTATTATTATTTTTGACAGAATTCATCACAGTGGAGAGCCAGAAATAGGCCACAGATTTAAAGTTGGGTACTGTCAAGATAGCCCTGTGACTGCATGATCAACTTCCCGCAGGATTCACACCAGAACAGTGATGATGAGGCTGCGGCCAGATGCTCTGGTGTGGGCAGATGGCCTTGGCTGTGATGACAGGACTTGTCCTTGGGCAGCGGCCCCTCCCAGCACAAGCAGCCCAGTCTTTTCCGACAGCCCAGAGCTGTGTTCTGTCATGCAGATACTGAATGCTAAAGAGGTCAATTACAGCACAGCACTCTCCTTGGAGAAAACACTCCTGCTTTCAATGCCTGACGCTTGGGAACTGTTTAAGCATCCTGCTCCTCCCCAGCCCCAGGATGGGCCCTTGGAAGCCTGAATGTGTGATATGGTTTATTTACCGTGGTGATTCCAGCTACCCTCACAGTGACCCTGGAGGTCTTCAGGCAGCTTGAATCCCTCTGCTCCCTTATCTGTTCTCACTTGGTCAGAAACAAGGTGCAGAATGGTTTCCCATAATTATTTCTCTAATTTAAAAAAATCGCATTATCATGCATGAATATATCCTTTAAAAAAACCCAACGGTACAGAAGTAAAATGTGAAATGTCATTTCACTTCTCCCTGACACTTCCTCCTTTCTAGAAGAAACCTCTGTTTTGTTTATGTCCGTATATGTATATATACAAATATTTGGTTTAAAAATGCATAAATGGGGCTGGGAGCAGTGCCTCACGCCTGTAATCCCAACACTCTCGGAGCATGAGGCAGGCACCTGAGGTCGGGAGTTCAAGACCAGCCTGGCCAACATGGTGAAACCCTGTCTCTACTAAAAATACAAAAATGAGCTAGGCATGGTGGCAGGCGTCTGTAGTCCCAGCTATTTGGGAGGCTGAGGCAGGAGAACCACTTGACTCCAGGAGGCAGAGGTTGCAGTGAGCTGAGATGGCACCACTGCACTCCAGCCTAGGTGATGGAGCTAGATTCCATCTCAAAAAAAAAAAAAAAAAAGCTCATAAATGGAATCATATTCTATATATTTTTCTGAAATTTTATTTTTCACCTTAGAATATGCCTTAATGATCTTTTCATGGCAGCCTATAGCGATCCATAGTCTTTCTAATGGGTACATGGTATTTTGTTTTAGGACTGTCTTATAATTTATGTAACCATTTAGGATTAATTTACGTAGTTTACAGTTCTTTTGGTATAACAGACAGTACCTCTGCAAATTTATCTATCATCTATCTGAACAGGTGTGAATATTTTGGTTAGATGAATCTTTAGTTATGTAATTTATGTAATTACTAGGTCAGAGAGATGTGGCTTGAAATTATTGATAGATATTTGCATATTGCCTTCCTAATAGTGTTTGGTAATTTACATTTCCACCAACTGTACATGGCAGAACCCATTCCCCTGCACGTTCTCGAACATTGGATGTTTGACTCTTTAATATTTTTGCTAGTTATGGGTAAGGATGGGTAAAAATGATGAATTCTTGTTGTTTTAGATTACATTAGGGGGATTCCTTCTACTTAAGTGATTCAGGACCATTTCAAACCGTTGTGGGAAAGGATGGACTATTCAGTAAATTATGTTAGGATAGCTGATTATCTATTGGGAAGAATTACAGCTAGATAACAATAATAATAGCCAGCTGCATTCAAGATCAAATATGTTTTTAAACATTATAAACCCTGGACTGGGCGCGGTGGCTCACGCCTGTAATCCCAGCACTTTGGGAGGCTGAGGCAGGCAGATCACCTGAGGTTGGGATTTCGAGATCAGCCTGAACAACATGGAGAAACCCTGTCTTTACTGAAAATACAAAATTAGCCAGGCGTGATGGCACACGTCTATAATCCCAGCTACTCAGGAGGCTGAGGCAGGAGAATCCCTTGAACCCAGGAGGCAGAGATTGCAGTGAGCAGAGATTGAGCCACTGCACTCCTGCCTGGGCAACAAGAGCAAAACTCCATCTCAAAAAAAAAAAAAAAATCATAAGCATTGTGTAGGTATTATGTAATTTTAAAAGTCTTATAAATAAGGAGGTTTTTTCCTAGTATGACATAACGTAGACGTTATCAAAAAATGATGACAAATGTGAGCAAATAAAAATAGAAAACCTATGAAAAATATTAGCAAAGTAAAAGGCCACTATCCTTCTACTTATATACCTGATATGGGGTTCATAAGCCAATATTCAAAGAACTCCTGTAAGTCAAATAAGAACGAGGCAAGTATTGGGAGAAATACAAATGACTCTACACAATATGCAAATGTTGTCTATCTCATTTTTAATCTGGGAGATTAATATGAAAATAATACAGAATAAGATGGTTAATTTTATGTGTTGGCTTGGCTAAGCCACAGGGCACAGATATTTGGTGAAACATTACTCTGGGTGTTTCTGTGAAGGTGTTTTTGGATAAGATTGACATTTAAATTGGTGGATCTGAGCAAAGCAGATTGCCTTTCAAAATGCAGGGGCCTCCTCCAATCACTTGAAGGCCTGAACGGCACAAAAGACTGACCTCCACATGCAAAAGAGAATTCTCCCACATACTGGATTCAGACTTCATCTGCAGCAGTGGGTCCTCCTGGCTCACCAGCAGGCTCTCTTTAGACTCAAACCAAGGGGGCTGGGCGCGGTGGCTCAAGACTGTAATCCCAGCACTTTGGGAGGCCGAGGTGGGTGGATCACGAGGTCAAGAGATCGAGACCATCCTGGTCAACATGGTGAAACCCCGTCTCTACTAAAAATACAAAAAAAAAATTAGCTGGGCATGGTGGTGCATGCCTGTAGTCCCAGCTACTCAGGAGGCTGAGGCAGGAGAATTGCCTGAAGCCAGGAGGCGGAGGTTGCGGTGAGCCGAGATCGCACCATTGCACTCCAGCCTGGGTAACAAGAGCGAAACTCCGTCTCGGGAAAAAAAAAAAAAAAAAAGACTCAAACCACAACTTTCTCCTGAGCCTCGAGTCAGCCAGCCTCCTCCATCAGATTTTGGGCTTATCAAACGTTCACAATCACATAAGCCAATTCCTTAAATAAATCTCTTTATACACACACACAGACACACACACACATAGAGACACACACAGGCACACGGAGACACACAAAAATGTACACACAGACATGCACACAGAGACACACGCAAAAACACGCACACAGACACACACCAACACACAGATGCATAGATATCCACGGACACACACACAGAAACACACACAGACATGCACACCATGGAAACATACACAGAGATACACACAGACACGTGGAGACACACAGAGACACACAGACATGCACACAGAGACATGCACAGAGACACATACATAAAAACACACACAGAGACATGAACTAACACACAGACACACAGAAACACACACGGACACACACACAGACATACAGAAGCACACAGAGATACACACAGACACACACACAGAGACACAGACACACAAAAACATACACACAGACTCACAGAAACACACACAGACATGCACACAGAAACACACAGACACAGAGACACATATATAGACAATCACACAAAAACATAGAGACAGAAACACACACAGATACGCAGAGACACACATACAAAAACGTACACAAAGACACTCACACACAGAGACACACTCACAGACTTACACACAGAGACACACACAGGCATGCACAGAGACACAGACACAGAGACACACAGAGACACTCAGACACACACAGAGACACACACATACACACAGAGACATACACACACAACGCACACACACACAACACACACACACACACACTCTATTGGTTCTGTTTCTCTGGAAATCCCAGAATAATACATGAGTTTCTAAATTCTAGATAGCATCTCAAAACAATTAAAATACAATATTTTCTCTTGTTGGCAGAGTTATGGAATCTCTTACAGACCGTTGGGGAAGTAAAGGTTGAGTCAGCCAGGAAGGTGATTCATCAATATTTATCAAAACCTTATATGTATATATAATTTAATTCAACAGTATGACTTTTAGGAAATGCACAGTGTGCATGCCATTATGGAAAAGGATGTGCCTCGTAGCATTATTTATAACAGTGGAAAATTAGAGGTCCTTTTTTAAAATCACTCATTCATTTATCCACCATCAAATGCCCACTCTTGGCTAAGCATGGTTTTCGACACCCACTGGGTATATAGTGACGAACAAAACTGACATGGTGATTGCTGTCATGGGCTTCTCAGTCCAGTAGGCGTCACGTTAAACAAATGAACACACAAATACATACATCAAACCATCAGAGTGCAGTGTGAGATAATATCAGAGAGGGGCTACTTGAGATTGGGTGATCAGGGAAAGCCTCTCTAAGGCATGACATTGGACAGAAACTTGGAAGAAGTGGGGAACCAGCCAGGTAAAGAGTGGAGCACAAAGTGCATGCACACATTCAGAGCTTGGCCTGCTCAAGGGACAGAGAGAACACCAGGCCAGAAAAAATGTTTAAATTTACTTGCAGCCTGGAAGCCCCGCCGCACTTTGAGTTGTCCTGCCTTTCTGGACCAAACAAATGCATTTCTTAAATGTATTTAATGTCTCATGCTTCCTTAAAATGTATAAAACCAGTCTGCACCCTGACAACCTTGGACACATGTTCTCAGGACCTCCTGGAGGGTGTGTCATGGGCCGTGGTCATTCATATTTGGCTCAGAATAAATCTCTTCAAACATTTTACAGAGTTCGACTCTTCATTGACATTAGTAATTGTGTGTGTGCACAACTGTGTCTGGACATGTGAGTGATTTTTGGTGGGTACCACATGGCTCCTCTTGATTTGGGAAACTCACAAGAAATTTCTGTTTGCAGATGGAGCAAGCCCAACTTTTGCATTCTGGCAACTGACTGACCCCACCTGAACCCATGACTCAACTGGTCCTGTGGCTCTCATCCAGAGGCAGACTCAGTGCACAAGGACCATTTTCCACACCCCTACAGTTTTATCCCCAACCAGTCAGCAGCACCCATTCCCTCGGCCTCTGCCAACCTGAGATTTGGCCTTTAAAAACCATCTGAGAGAGGAAAGCATCCCAGCTGTTTTAGTTTGGACACTCTTCGGGCTTGTTTGTTGCAGTAGCAATTGGATTGCATTTCGAACATTGTTTGTTTATGTGTGTGTGTCAATATAGTTGTGACAAATTATAATTTGATCAATAGATATTCTTTTGCAATGCTCTGGCCCCTCGTGGGTCTCATTTTGCTGTTGAATGGGAAAGTGGGATGGAGCTCCATGTATCCAGGTTTTTATGTTGCTGTTCTAAGCAGGGTTTCGTTGTAATTGCCTGATGGGTTTTTCTTGCCAACTGCACAGACAAAACTAATTCACGGAGACCATGATATTGCAGTAGAGAAAGAATTTAATTAACACAGAGATAGCCAAACAGAAAGAATGGAGTTATTTACTCAAATCCGTCTCCCTGAGGACTCAGAGGCTAGGGTTTTTATGGATAATTTGGTGGCGGAGGTCTAGGGAATGGGTGCTGTTGACTAGTTGGGGATAAAACTGTAAGGGTGTGGAAAATGGTCCTTGTGCACTGAGTTGCCTCTGGGTGGGGCCCACAGGACCAGCTGAGTCATGAGTCATGGGTTCAGGTGGGGTTAGTTGGCTGCCAGAGTGCCAAAGTCTGAAAAACATCTCAAAACACCAGTCTTAGGTTCTACAATAGCGATGTTGTCTATAGGAACAATCAGGGAAGTCTTCTGCTCTCTGGCCACATGACCCCTGAGCAGTAAGAGATTATTGCTATGCTTACATTTTAACAGAAACCAGGCACCTCCCATAATCCCAGTTCTGTGGTCTTTTATTCATTTTATAAAGGCAGCTTCAGTCCCTGAGCAAGGAGGATTTAGTTTTAGGGAAAAATGGTTATCATCCTTGCTTCAAAGTTAAACTATAAATTCCTCCCATGGTTAGCTTGGTCTATGCCCAGGAATAAGTGAGGACAGCTAGCCTATAAGGCTAGAAGCAAGATGGAGTCAGCCATGCTAGACTTCTCTCACTGTCATCATCTTTGCAAAGATGGTTTCAAGGCCTGATTAGTAGATGATGTCCTTCTGTGATACTCTTTGGCCCCAGTGTTCTTTGGCGTCTGGGGAGGTTTGGCCTTTAAAAGCCAAACTATAGGCTGGGCATGGTGGCTCATGCCAGTAATCCCAGCATTTGGGGAGTCTGAGGTGGGCAGATCACTTGAGGTCAGGAGTTCAAGACCAGCCTGGCCAATTTGGTGATATCCCATCTCTACTACAAATACAAAAATTAGCTGGGTATGGTTGCAGGCACCTGTAATCCCAGCTACTTGGGAAGCTAAGGCATGAGAATTGCTTAAATCTGGAGGTGGAGGTTGCAGTGAGCCAAGATCGTGCCATTGCTCTCCAGCCTGGGTGACAAAGTGAGACTTCGTCTCAAAAAAATAAATAAAAATAAGTTAATTGATTTAAAAATACCCTATAGATCAGGCATAGTGGCTTATGCCTGTAATCTCAGCACTTTGAGAGGCTAAGGCAGGTGGATCCTTGAGCCTAGGAGTTTGCAACCAGCCTAGACAACATAGCAAGATCCTTTCTGTATAAAAAAACTAAAATACTAGCCATGTATGGGGGCATGCACTTGTAGTTCTAGGTATACAGGAGGCTGAGCTGGGAGCATTGTTTGAGCCCGGGAAGTCAGGGCTGCAGTGGGCTGTGATTGCACCACTGCACTCCAGCCTGGGCAGCAGAGCAAGACACCGTCTCAAAAAATAAAAATAAAACTATCATGGAACCTGCTTTACTCAAAAGTTTGGTTCACAGCCTTTGTTGAATTACCTATTAGGGCAAACAAAATTTACCTATGTGAGTATGTTCATAAACTGATGAATTTGTATTGCTATCTCATGGCTAGAATTCCTAAGCAAAGCTATTGGATCTTTGCATGTGCCTATGTTCCTAGATGTTGTATGTTGTTTTTACAAAGTACCAAATTAGCATGTAAATAAAGGAATGCTCATAAATTAAGTATATGAGTCCAAGCATTCTTCAAGTTTACATGACTTAGGTTAATCTTTAATAAATGAGCTGGCTTTAAGATAATTGGTAAAATAAAAACAGAAATGTCGAGTTGTCAGCATGCATTTTTGTCTGGGTTTTATCTTTGTCTCTGCTAGATATTTTAAGGTATCAGAGTTTAGGACAAAAGATTATAAGATTATAAATCTAGCCAAGAACAAAATGATCTTTGCATAATTTTTTAATAGAAAAGACTAATTTAATATTGTTAGTTTAATAAAAATGGGGAATCTCCTGAGTCATTGGTGAAAATGTCATGTATTTAACTTGAAATTTCTTACTTAGTGAACGCCTGATAGCACAGGTGATAAAAATGGTTACTGAAGAAATAATGATTAGAATTTGTTTAATATCCCAATTCTCATTAGTAAGCTAGATAAATTCCTAAAAATGAGTGAAATGTAAATGGGATAAATGCAGTAGGGAAACTTTTCATGGAATTAAAATCTTGAAATTATATTGGGTGCTTATTGGATGTCTGGGACATTTCCAACTCAGAAAGGGTTATGGTAGAGGAAAACATGTTTTTTTAAAATTGTGGAACTGTCTCACCTATACAATGTTAATATCTGTTAGGCAGTTCAGGATTTCTTGCTTCCTAGGTTTTCACTAAAATTTAAGATTATTAAGAACAAGAATTCTAGTTAATACATAATTCTGTATGTAAAATGTGCCAGAGAAGATGTGTTCTTATTGAGAATAAGAATAAGTGTGTCTAATTCAGAAGTTATCTAGAGGTTGATTCACACTACGAGCTTGGAAAGGTTATTTATGAAACAAGGTAGAAAGTAAAGGGGAGAGAGATGTGAAGAAAGCTATGGATATAAAGATGGGTTTCTGGTAAGGAAGTTTATAAAGAAAACATTTTAGTAGGAGAAAGGATCTTACATGGTAAATTTTTGTCTTAAAGTAAAATGAGTGGTTATTTAAAAAAAAATTAGGTCAGGCTACGTACAGTGGCTCATGCCTGTAATCCCAGCACTTTGGGAGGCCGAGGCAGACAGATCACCTAAGGTCAGGAGTTTGAGATCAGCCTGGCCAACATGGTGAAACGCCATCTCTACTAAAAATACAAAAATTAACTGGGCGTGGTGGTACACACCTGTAATCTCAGCTCCTCGGGAGGCTGAAGCAGGAAAATCGCTTGAACCTGAGAGGCAGAGGTTGCAGTTAGCCAACATCATGCCACTGCATTCCAGCCTGGGCAACAGAGCAAGACTCTGTCTCAAAATAAATAAATACATAAAAAATAGGACATTACAAGAAGTCCAACCATGTCATAGATGGCTGGTGTAAGTCATTCATAATTTGTTTCATTTTTTCCTGTTTCTCTGTGTGCCTATGTTCATGCGCATACAGAAAAAATAGGAAGTTGAAAAAGTTTAGTTAATAAGATATTCTCAGCTGGGTGCAGTGGCTCATACCTGTAATCCTGGCATTTTGGGAGGCCAAGGTGAGTGGATCACTTGAGGTCACGAGTTCAAGACCAGTCTGGCCAACATGGTGAAACTGCATCTCTACTAAAAATACAAAAATTAGTTGGGTGTGGTGGTGGGCGCCTGTAGTCCCAGTTACTTGGGAGGCTGAGGCAGGAGAATTGCTTGAACCTGGAAAGTGGAGGTTGCAGTGAGCTAAGATCATGCCAGTGCATTTCAGCCTGGGTGACAGAGTAACACTCTGTCTCAAAAAAGTAAAATAAAATAAAAAATAAATAAAATATTCTTTGTTTCTTTTGAGTTGGAGTTTCGCTCTTGTTATCCAGGCTGGAGTGCAATGGCACGATCTCAGCTCACCACAACCTCTGCTTCCTGGGTTCAAGTGATTCTCCTGCCTCAGCCTCCCCAGTAGCTGGGATTACAGGCATGTACCATCATGCCCAGCTAATTTTGTATTTTTAGTAGAGACAGGGTTTCTCCATGTTGGTCCGGCTGGTCTCGGACTCGCAACCTTAGGTGATTCACGCACCTTGGCCTCCCAAAGTACTGGGATTACAGGCGCAAGCCACCTCCCCTGGCCAAATAAAATATTCTTTAAAACCTGGTGGAAAATCACAGAAATTTGACTAACATTGTTTATAGTTAAGGCGCTTAGTTGTAATGAAGTTAAAATAAAAAATATTGTAAAGAAATACATTGGCAGTTTGGCAATTCTTTTTTAATTGTAGTTAAACATGAAGCCAGATTTAGCATGGAGCCCAATTTAACATAAATGCTTGCATTGCTTTGTTTCATACTGTATTTGCTATTCTGCATAGACAGTATTACCACTAAGGGACTTACTGGTCATGTGCCTCAGGTGAATTTCTCTTTCTTTTTTTCTTCTTGTATTTTAGAAAAACAGTTTCACTCTGTCACCCAGGCTGGAGTGAAGTGACATGATCTTGGCTCACTGCTACCTCCACCCCTTGGGTTCAAGTGATTCTTCTGCCTCAGCCTCCAGAGGAGCTGGGATCATAGGTGCATACCACCATGCCCAGGACATTTTAATATTTTTAGTAGAGATGGCATTTCGCCATGTTGGCCAGGCTGTTCTTGAACTCCTGGCTTCAAGTGATCTGTCCGCCTTGGCTTCCCAAAGTGCTGGGATTACAGGTGTGAGCCACCACACGCAACCTCAAGTGAATTTTTTAATTGCACAGAATGTATAGTGGCTTTGGTAGATTTAAAGACATTAATTTGTGTAGCAGCAACAAAATAGCTATGGTGTTTTTGTTTACTTATGGGTTCTGGGTAACACTGTAACTTTCAAGTTAAAGTAAGTAGGATGTTGGGTGTGGTGGCTCACGCTTGTAATCACAGGACTTTGGGTAGCCAAGGCAGACAGATCACTTGAAGCCAGGAGTTCAAGACTAGCCTGGCCAACAAGGCGAAATGCCGTGTCTACTAAAAATATAAAAATTTCCTGGGCATGGTAGCATGCACTTATAATCCCAGCAGTACTTTGGGAGGCTGAGATGGGAGGATCAGTTGAATCTAAGAGCTTGAGACCAGCCTGTGCAATATAATGACATCCTGTCTCTACAAAAACTTTAAAAATTAACCAGGCATGGTGGCATGGATGAAACTCAGTGACATTGTGCTGAATGAAAGGAGCCAGCTCAAAAGCTTATACACTGTAGGATTCTGTTTATGTGACATTCTTGAGAAGATAAAACCTTAGTGATAGCAGATCTGTGTTGGGCAGTGGCTAGGGGTGAAGGGAAGATGTGACTATCGTTGCTTTTTTTCTTGATATTGGTGGTGGTTACAGGAATCTCGGTGTAATTCACAGAACTGTCCACCATTTCCTGAAAACATTCATTTTATTGTATGATCATTTTAAAGATTAAAAAAGAATCAAATCTCTAAAAAAATAAAGAATGGGCTGGGCATGGTGCCTCATGCCTGTAATTATAGTATTCTGGGAGGCTGAGGTGGGCACATTGCTTTAGCCCAGGAGTTCAAGACCAGCCTGGCCAACAAGGTGAAACCCCTCTCCACTAAAAATACAAAAGTTAGCTAGGCACGGTAGTGCATACCTGTAATCCTAACTACTCAGGAGGCTGAGGCAGGAGAATCACTTGAGCATGGAAAGTGGAGGTTGCTGAGATCACACCACTGCGCTCCAGCCTGGGTGACAGAGCGACTGTGTCTCAGAAAAAGAAAGAAAAAAAGAATGAATGAGTGGTGTTTGGGTTTCTGGTGTGGGCAGACTGTGGCTGGTGTTGCCAATTGTAGATGTGGAGTGGGCTGGTGGTGGGGCCACACTGGGGGATGAAATAAGGAGTTGGGTTTGGTCTTGAAAGTCTGGAAGTTGCGATGTCGCTGCATACAGTTGGATATACAAGCGTCTGGTGCTGGAGATGGAAATGTGGGAGTCACGGATGCCTACAGCCATTGTGATGGATGAGAATGCCTGCAGAGGGTGGGGGGTGGGGCTGAGCCTGAGGAACACCTGCCTTCAGCGCTGTTGGGGGCAGGGCAGGGAAGGAGGAAGAGCCAGTGTCAGTCCTTGGAGCTTCCCTCCCTGCCTGTCCTGTGACCTCCAGACCTTTCTGTGGATGAGGGTGACAGCTTTCAGAGAAGAGCTGTAGGGGCAGGGCGGGGCCACAAAATAAGAAGAAGGGATGAGGAAGAACATCTTCAGAAAGTCAGCAGGTCTCTGCCACCGCCTGTCCTGGGTTCTGAGTAGAAGTATGAGCTGTGCTTACCGAAGAATCACACTTCCTCCTGCTCCTTCCCCATCCCTCCCCACCTCTGAGCAGCCCTCCTCCGCCTCCACTGCAGCAGTGTGGCCGCAGGCTGGAAGCCTATTAGGCAGTCCACAATCCTCAGGCCTGATTCACTTCCCCCAAACAAATACTTACACGTTTTGAATTTGTTATCAGTTGAAAAGAATGTAAGATTTCAAAACCAGCAATAACAACTGGATTTTCAGCTTGAAAAATTGGAAGGTATGACAGAGCTGCACCAACAGCCCCGTGCGGTGACAGGAGGTGAAACGAGCCATTGCACTGTCCCATCACCACCATTTCCACCACGCCCTGCAGGTCTCTAGCGCCAGGATAAAAGCTGGTTGCCACGTCTCATTTGTTTGTACACGGTTACTACCCCTTTATGTAAGCCGGGTTATCATCCAGCAGCCACAGCCTCTGCAGAGCAGCCCAGCAAAAGCAGAGAACTGCTTGGCTGAAGGAAACTTAGCAAGATTGATATTAGGTACACAAACGCTACCAGCCAAGAGGTGAGGTGACACCATTTTTTGAAAACTTCCTTACTGGGGCTTCATTGACACACCATAAAATGCATCCATTGTAAGGAGAGAGTTCAGTAAGTTTTGATTTCTTGTGTGTCCCCCCACTGCAATCAAGTGATCTAACATTTCCATCACCCAGAAATGTCCCTCTGATATCTTCCCAGTCAACACCCTTCTCTCTCCCATTCCCTACCCCTGGCAACCACTGGTCTGCTTTCTGTCAGAGGCTACACTGTGAATCAAAAGAAGGTCAGCCGGAAAAGCTGTAAGCAGAAGGGTTCACTGCAGAGTGAACGAACAGACCAGCGAGCGTGGGCCAGGGAAGCTGCCTGCTGACCTGCACTGGCTGGGGATGCCTGGCAGTGCTCCTGCGAGTCATTGGATTGGTTACCAAAGGATACACAAACAAAGAGTTATTTTTATGACAGCTTTAAGGGAGCATTCCAGACTGATTAAAAAAAAAAAAAAAAAAGATGCGGGTAAGTGCTCTAAGCTTAGAGAACTACTGGAAATTGTCAAGGCCAGGTACAGTGGCTCACGCCTGGCATGCCAGCACTTTGGGAGGCTGAGGCAGGAGGATCACTTGAGCCCAGGAGTTTGAGGTCAGTCTGGGACACATAGCAAGACCCTATCTCCACAAAAAAAGCCTCTTTTAAAAAAATTAACCAGGCATGGTGGCATGCACCTATAATCCCAGCTACTTGGGAGGCTGAGGCGGGAGGATTTCTTGAGCCTGGGAAGTTGAGGCTGCAGTGAGCCATGATTGCGCCACTGCACTCCAGCCTGGGTGACAGAGCCAGACCCTGTCACAGAAAGAAAAAAAAAAAGAAAAAAGAAAAAAGAAGGGCACGGGAAGGGAGGGTCAAGGGAATAATCTAATTGTGTGCATTAATTGTAAGTAGTAAATTAGACATCCAGGACCACGTATCCCCATCTTCACGTGGGCATTGTGTGTGTTTGAGTGACTCCACGGGCACAAGGCCTGGGTAGCTCTCCTGTGCCCAGGAGCAACTAACAGAGACAAGTACTGTTCCACAGGATAACATCACTCATGGTCCACATCCCAGTCTTTCAGCCTTCTTGTTTCTATGGCATCCAAGAGCCCATAATAAGTATGAGAATTTTTTGTTTTTGAAACGGAGTCTCTCTCTGTTGCCCAGGCTGGAGTTTGGTGGCGCAGTCTCGGCTCACTGCAGTCTCTTTCTCCCGGGTTGAAGCAATTCTCCTGCCTCAGCCTCCAGAGTAGTTAGGATTACGGGTATGTGTCATCACACCCAGCTAATTTTTGTATTTTTAGTAGAGATGGGGTTCACCATGCTGGCCAGGCTGGTCTTGAACTCCTGATCTCAGGTGATCTGCCTGCCTCAGCCTCCCAAAGTGCTGGGATTGCAGGCGTGAGCCACCACGCCCAGGCATGTTGATCAGCTTTTCATTCCTTCTATCCCATCTTTTCTCTGGAACGTGATCCCAGCATCATTTTCCCAGAATACAGCCTGCTGCCTAGATATTTTGATTTGCCTCTGTATGAATGGCTTTTCAGAATTGGCCTCCAAGGAAAGTCAGAAGGCTTCCCACAGATGTTAACAAAGTTTTGGGAACCACAACTACCTGTATCTCTTGGGGACTTTTTACTGCTGTTTTCTAAACCAGAAGAGTCATGTCCTCAGAGAGGAAGGTCAAAAGTTGAGCACCTTCTCACACTATTCTCCCCCCCAAATAAAAACCTTGCTGTCCCACTTCTAATTCCCAGAAACAATGGCCTCACTTTTCTTCCAGGTGTCTTTCAGCTTTTATCAGTGCTCAACTTCCTTTTTTTTGGGAAGAGTCCTACAGCTAATTTTGCAGACTCCCAGGCTTCTTGCTCTCCTCATCTTGTCTTTGCCTCTGATGTAGGGCAGATGAGCCCTAAATTCGAGCTTAGCCTGGGAGGCTTCTTGGCTTTACCCTGGAAATTATTTACTTATTTATTTATTTAATTTTTAAAATTTTACTTTTTTTTGAGATGGTGTCTCACTCTGTCAGTCACTCAGACTAGAGTGCAGTGGTGTAATTTTGGCTCACTACAACCTCTGCCTCCTGGGTTCAAGTGATTCTCCTGCCTCAGCCTCCTGAGTAGCTGGGATTACAGGCTCGGGCCACCACTCCTGGCTAATTTTTGTATTTTTTTAGTACAGACCGTTCACCACGTTGCCCAGGCTGATCTCGAACTCCTGATCACAAATGATCTGCCTGCCTAAGCCTCTCAAAGTGCTGGGATTACAGGTGTGAGCCACTGCACCCAGGTCGCCCAGGAAAGAATTTAAAGGCTACCCAGTGGTACAAGAAGATGGCTTTATTGAAGTGGCAGCGTTACAGTTCTGGCAGTGTGACAACTCTGTGATTGCCCCTGCAGAGCAGGGCTAACCCACAGGCAATATGCTAAGAGTAGCAGCTTAGGGCACTTTTGCATTCATATTTATATCTATTTTTAATTATGTGCAGATTAAGGGGCGGTTAATGCCCAAAGTTAACCCTCCCCCTCCCCTCCCCTCCCCTCTCCTCCCCTCTCCTTCCCTTCTTCCCTTCCCTCCCTCCTCCCTTTCTTCCCCTCCCCTCTCCCCTCCTCTCCCCCTTCCTTCCTTCCCC
>NW_016107633.1:339115-344195 GCF_001604975.1 Cebus imitator
CTCAAGCAATCCTCCCGCCTCAGCCTCATGAGCAGCTGGGACTAATGGGCATGTGCTACCATGCCCAGCTAATTTTTTTTGTTTCCTTAGAGGAAGGAGTCTTGCTACATTGCCTAAGCTGGTCTCGAACTTTTGGCTTCAAGTAATCCTCCCACTTCAGCCTCTGAAGTTACTGGGATTACAGGTGTGAACCATCCCACCTGGCCAACACTGGGTGATTTAAAATTTCTAGTTTCCCCTCACTCCCCTGTGCGCTGTGGTCCAGGGAAGCTGTAGCTGAGATAGGTCGAGGCTTCCCTTCCTCCTGTCCTTCTGGGTTGCCCTGCCCTTGGTTTCAGTGAAGGAGGATCTCTCCTTCTAAAAAAGTTCCTCTTGTAAACCTTTAAAAACTTGTTTTGCTAATTAACAAAAAGGATATTGCTGAGAAACCTGCTTCTCAAAAGTCAAAGATAGTCAGAAACGTAGCTGCATGAAATCAGTGAGAAAGGAACACGTGCTTCTGCTTAGAGGATCGGTGTCTCTGACACAGAGATGCAGCCTTGATTTTCAACCCGTCAGAGCTTCAGATAAGGAGTTTTCCAATACCTTTATCGTTGCTTGGTATTTTCCAGGGAAACGGGACCTTAAGTAGTCTTCCTGGCCCCCACCTAACATTGGCCTCTCCACATATCCCTGCCTTGCGTTGAGCCTATCACACCCCTCTTCATCTAAATCCATGCTACCCTTGGCTCAAATTCAATAACTGTGTCTCTTCTCTTGTACAAGGCTCCATGCTTCTTGCGGCGTGTGATCTCCCTTCCTGCAGCAAGATCCTCAGCCTAGTTTTGTTGGGCTAGAGTTCCGTGCGACAGGCTCTATCAGTATATTAGACTGAACCATTTCCATGGCTCAGACATCCTCAGAGGCAACAATATTGATCCCAAGAATGCGAAACTAGTTCTTGGGGAACAACAACTACAAAAAAAAAAAAAAAACTCACAAGGGTTTGTATCTTCCTTTCTTTTCCTTCTTTTTTTGAGACGGAGTCTCTCTCTGTCACTCAGGCTGGAATGCAGTGGCGCATTCTCGGCTCACTGCAACCTCCGCCTCCTGGGCTCAAGCAAATCTCCTACCTCAGCCTCCCGAGTAGCTGGGATTACACGTGCCCACCACTACGCCCAGCTAATTTTTGCATTTTTAGTAGAGACAAAGTTTCACCGTGTTGGCCAGGCTGGTCTCAAACTCCCGACCTCAAGCGATTCACCCACCTCGGTATCCCAAAGTGCTGGGATTATAGGCACGAGCCACAGCATCCACCTGGTTTGTGTCTTTCTAAAGGGTGTAACATACACAGATAGACAGTGTGTTGGTTGCATTGAAATTGCATAAGCAGGCAGAGGAATGGGCTGCTTAGGAAAGATGCATATCCAAAAAGGCTCCTGAAGGGGGCGAGGACATTAGAAGCTGAAGAGATCTTGCATTAGCTAAGATTGAGGAGCATCAGGTGCCCACTGTGAGTCACCTGTGTAATCACTGGCTCTAATTATCTTAATCTATATTTTTCAAGAGGGCTTTTTTACTGGAGAGAGGATGTACCCACACAGAGAGTCACCGCGCTTTGCATTTCCTTCTGTTTCTTATCACACCCTGTTTACATGTGTCCTGCTCAGATGGCCTCATCTGACTTGGGAACATTTGACTGGGCCGGGTGACCACAAGTGACACACAGCTGGAAAACTGCAGAGTGGCTCAGGGGCATGGGTGTCAGAGCCAACTGACTGCAGCTTCTGGTCCCACTTCAGTCACCCACCAGCTATGGGATCTCAGGCAGGAGATGTCACCTCTCTGGGCCATTCCATCATCTGAAACTGGGGATAATGCTGGTATCTACCACAGGGCTATTGAGAGATAGAAGATGATGTGTCAGGCCAGGTCCTGCAGACCGGGCAGCTGGTCTTTGCATCCCTGCAGGCCAGATCTCTCCCGGCATCCAGGCTTCCCGGCATTTGGCCCTTTTCCTCTGGAGTCTGGTGTTTTCCCCTTCCATCCACCAGCCCCCCGGCCCAAGCGCACCACCAGAACAAAAGAGGAGAAGAAGGAAAGACCGTTCTTCTTGGCTTGCTTCCTCATTTATTTGGGTAATTTTTCTTCTGTCATTGTTCATGATCCAAATTTGTCATTGTTCTCTGACCCAAATGTATTGAGCAATGGGAATGGCCTTTTCTGGAAAAGGCGCTGTGGGAGCAGAATGCAGCCTCATCCCTGGAGCCCTGTCTCCCACGCTCCTGACTTGCCAGCTGGGAGCAGCCCTGAGGATGGGTTTCTCCCCTCTCCCAGCCCTGCCACTCACTGGTCTGCCCCCTCAGACCCCGGGCACTGCTCTTAGCTCCTGTGCCCCCATCAGAAAAGCACAGGAGTCGCCTGCTGCTATGAGGACCTCAATGTTCTCCCGAGCAGCCGCTCACCCTGACCCCTTCCCAGAGCCCAATCCATAGAGTGTGGATGGATGGGGATGGAGGTGAGAGTAAGAGCTCAGCTTTAGGGCGCACACCCTTAGGAAGGCTGGGTGCCTGCTCTACCCTCAAGCCCCATTGATTCCCAGTTCGCCACTCCAAGTCCCGCCTGGTGTGGGTGAGGAAGTACCCTGAGGATGACATGCCAGCTGCACCCACCTGCCCCAGAGGACCTAGCTTTCAGCACAGGCCACCTGGCCATCCTTTGCACAGCCCCACTACAGTCCACTACTCCACCTTTCTTCTGTGAGGTCCTCCTTGTGCCCCTCCCCTCCCTTCTGCTCCTTCAGCTCCACACTGCCCTCCTGCCACCTTGGACCACAGAGCCCACGCAGCCTCCTCAGCAGCTCATGAAAGTCGGCTTGGAACGCGGACGAGGAGAAGTAGTAGACAAAGGGGTCGACACAGGAGTTCAGGGTGCTGAGAAGCATCACATAGATCCTCCACGCCGGGCTTTCACCCTGGACAAAGCCCACGACATGGGACATGTGGAAAGGCCCAAAGCAGACGAGGAAGTTGAGCAGCGTGGCTGCCACCAGCCCCGCCACCCTCCTCTGCCGTCGGCGGCTGCCTGCCCTGCCAAGGATCCACACCAGGCGGCTGTAGCAGTAGCTGGTGATGAGCAGAGGGACCAAAAAGAGGACCACAACCATCTCCAACCTCACAGGCAGCAGAATGGCCAGCTGGTCCTCCCGGAACTCCAGGTAGCAAGTCCCAATGGTACCCCGCCTGTGAGAGGAGTCCCCCGAGAATTCCATGACATAGACCACGCTGCAGTGAGCAGAGGCCAGCAGCCAGCAGGCCACACTCACCACACCCGCTTGTCCCAGCCTCGGCCGGGTCTTGTACCACAGCGGGTAGGCCACGCTCAGGAAGCGCTCAATGCTCACGGCTGCCAGGGAGAGGGCGGTGAGATAGACGGTGGTGAAGAAGATGAATCCTGAGAGCGGGCAGAGGATGAAGGGCAGGGGCCAGTGCATGCCACTGGCTGCCTCCACCATGCGGAAGGGCAGGAACAGCAGCAGGAGCAGGTCCGAGGCGGTCAGGTTGAGCAGGAGCACGTCCACGGCCACCGGGCGGCGCCGCAGCTTGCCCACGAAGACCACCAGGGACAGCAGGTTGAGGGGGAGCCCCACCAGGAAGGTGAGGAGGTACACGGAGAAGGCGAGCCAGTGATTGCCGGGGAAGTAGGACCCGTCGCGGCCTGCACCCATGCTGGTGGCCACTGGTGAGAGAGAGTGACACGGAGCTGGTAGTGGGGGGCCTTCCTGCCCTGGCCAGCAGCATCTCACCCAAAAGGGCACGTGGTCACCATGCCCACCCCTCTTGCCTCCAGGTGCTTTCTAGGCGGGGTCAGCCTGCCTGTCTTCCTGAGCATGCCCTGTCCCCTTCCTTCCCCAGCAGAGAAGCACCCAGGTGCTCCTCCACCCAGCCCCCCGGGCCCAGGCTCACCTGCTTCTTTGAGACCCCAAGGTATCTGCTGCACAGCACCTTTCTGTCTCTCCAGACCCAGTGCGGTTGGCTATTTATCCGGCAGAACTGATAAAGACCAGGCGGTGCCCATGACATCACTCACTGTTGAACAGTGGCACAAAACTCTGTTGCCAGGGCTGGTCAGTATGCAAAAGGGGGAACGAAATCCACAACTGTGTGCCTCCCATCTCCCACAGCCTCCCCTGGGATGCCTGAGCAGGCCTGAGCTGACTTTCCTCCCTCCCCTCTCCTCCACTTGAATTTTGTCTGCCTCTCTAGAGTGGCACTTGTCCAGTTTGCCTTGTCAGGGCACAAAGCGTGAGGCAGTGACAGAGACTGGGCTCTGTCACTTCCCGACTTTGTGATTTAGGGGAAAATGATGTGTCTGTTCCTTTCCGAATTTGTGATTTGGGGGACGTGTCTGCTTTCTCTCCTCCAGAACAGGGATCATCAAAGTACCCATCTCATATTTCAAAGCATGAACACATGCAGATAAGACATATATACAGTTAGACTAAAATGTTAATCATATAGGTCAGTTGCTTTTTGAAAACATTTATTTTAGATTCAGGAGCACATGTGCAGGTTTGTTACGTGGGCATATTGCATAATGCTGAGGTTTGGGCTTCTATTGAGCCCATCACCGAAATCGTGAACATGGTACCCAACAGGTGGTTTCCCCACCTTGTCCTCTGCCCCTCCCCCACTTTGGAGTCCCCATTGTCTATGGTTTCCATCTTTAATGTTTGTGCGTTCTCTCACTTAAAAGTGGAAACCTATAGCATTTGATTTTCTGCTTCTGTGTTAATTCACTTAGGATAATTCACTTGGGCCTCCAGCTGCATTTATGTGCAGCAAAGGACATGATCTCATTCTTTTTTATAGCCGCATAGTATTTCATGCTGTACACATGCCATTTTTTCTTTATCTAGTCCACCATTGACGGGGACTTTGGTCAATTCCATCATTTTGCTATTGTGAATAGTGCTGCGACAAACATATGCACACAGGTGTCTTTTTGGTAGAAAGATTTCATTTTAGGCCGGGCATAATGGCTCACACCTGTAATCCTAGCACTTTGGAGGCCAAGGAGGGCGGATCACCTGAGGTCGGGG
>NW_016107633.1:345560-347565 GCF_001604975.1 Cebus imitator
TTAGTAGAGACGGGGTTTCACCATGTTGGCCAGGATGGTCTCGATCTCTTGACCTTGTGATCCACCCGCCTCGGCCTCCCAAAGTGCTGGGATTACAGGCTTGAGCCACCGCACCCGGCCTTTTAATTTTGTTTATGTGGTGAGTCACATTTATTAATTTGGACATACCGAACCATCCTTGCATCCCAGGAATAAAGCCTGCTTGATCATGCTGAATTATGATTTTGTCATGCTGCTGGATTTGGTTTGCCAGTATTTTGTTGAGGGTTTTTGCATCTATGTTCATCAGGCTATTGGCCTATAGTTTTCTTCTTTCACTGTGTCCTGCCAGATTCTGATAGCAGAATGAGACTGTTTTTGTAGAATGAGTTAGGGAGGAAACTCTCCTCCTCAATTTTTTGGTATAGTTTCAGTAGGATTGGTACCATCTCTTCTTTGCAGGTCTGGTAGAATTTGACCGTGAATCCATCCAGTCGAGGGCTTTTTAAAGTTGGTAGATATTTTATTACTGATTCAATTTTGTAATTCATCATTGGTCTGTTCTGGGTTTCAATTTCTTTCTGGTTCAATCTTGGTTGTGTGTTTCTAGGAATTTATCTGTTTCCTCTAGATTTTCTGGTTCATGTGAATATAGATGTTCATAGCAGTCTCTGAGGAGCGTTTGTATTTCTGTGGGATCAGTTGTAATGTTGCTTATTTCTGGTTGTGTTTATTTGGATTTCTTAAATTCGTTAATCTAGATTGCAGCCTATAAATCTTGTTCATTCTTTCAAATAGCTAATTTTTCATTTCATGGATCCTTCGAATGGCTTGTCGGTCACAATTTTATTTAGTTCTGCTCTGATTTTAGTTGTTTCTCTTCTTCTGCTAGCTTTGGATTTAGTTTGCTCTTGTTTTTCTAGTTCCTTTAGGTGTAATGTTAGGTTATTAATCTGAGATCTTTCTAACTTCTTGATGTAGGCATTTAGTGAAATAAACTTTTCTCTCAATACTGCTTTTGCTGTATGCCAGAGGTTTTGGTATGCTGTGTCTCTATTTTCAGCTGTTTCAAAGAATTTTTTGACTTCTGCCCTAATTCTTTAACTTCTGCCTTAATGACTTACTCCAAAGTCATTCAGGAACTAGTTGTTTGGTTTCCAAGTAGCTGTGTAATTTTGAGAATTCCTTTTGGTATTGATTTCTATTTTCATTCCACTATGGTCTGAGAAGATGCTTGGTGTGATTTTCATTTATTTAAATTTACGGAGATTTGCTTTATGACTGAGCATTGAGTCAATCTTGGGGTATGTTCTGTGTGCAGATGAGAAGAACTTACATTTTGTGGTTGCTGGGTGGAGTATTCTATAGATGTCTATTAGGTCCATTTGAACGCATGTCCAATTTAAGTCCAGAATTTCTTTGTTAGTTTTCTGCCTCAGTGATCTGTCGAGTGCTGCCAATGGTCTGTTGAAGAACCCCACTATTATTGTTATCCATCTCTTTTCTTAGGTCTAGTAGTTATTGTTTTATAAATCTAGGTACTCCAGTGTTGACTGAATATGTATTTAGGATGTTCAATCTTCTTGTTTAATTGAACCCTTTATCATTAGGAAGCGCCCTTGTTTGTGCATTTTTACTATTGTTGGTTTAAAGTCTGTTTTATCTTATGCAACAACAGCAACCCTTTGTTTTCCATTTGCATGAGAGATCTTTCTCCATCCCTTTGAGGGTTTGGATGCCATTATATGTGAGATGAGCCTCTTTCTCCTTTGTGAACCTTAGTTTGGTAGGATATGAAATTCTTGGCTGGCATTTTTTTAAAAAGAGGCCTAAAAGGCCGGGCACAGTGGCTCATGCCTGTAATCCCATCACTTTGGGAGGCTGAGGTGGATGGATCACAAGATCAGGAATTTGAGACCAGCCTGGCCAAGAGGTGAAACCCTGTCTCTACTAAAAATACAAAGAAATTAGCCAGGCATGGTGGTGCACACCTGTAATCCCAGCTACTAGGGAGCCCGAGGCAGGA
>NW_016107633.1:347580-350180 GCF_001604975.1 Cebus imitator
AAAAAAAAAAAAAAAAAAAAGCCTAAAAATAAGCACCTAATCTCTTCTGAATTGTAAAGCTTCTGCTGAGAAGTCCACTGTTACTTTGAGTGGACTTCCTTTATAGGTAATTTGGCTCTTTTCTCTAGCTTCCTTCAAGATATTTTTCTTTCATGTTGACCTTGGATAGTCTCATGACTGTGTGCCTTGGGAATGGTGATTTTATATTAGCATCTCTCAGGAATTCTCTGAATTTCTCATTTCTGCATGTTGACCCCTTTAGCAACATTGCGGACATTTTCCTGAATTATACCTTCAAATGCATTTTCCAAGTTGCTTGTTTTTTTCTTCTGTGTGAGGAATGCCAATAAGTCATAGGTTTGGTCATGTCCCATAATCCTGTACTTTTCAAAGCCTTTGTTCATTTCTTAAAATTATTTTTCTTTATTTTTGTGTGACTGGGTTAATTCAAAAGACTGGTATTCTTTCTCTGAAATTCTTTCTCCTTCTTGATCTAGTCTATTGTTGAAGTTTCCAACAGTATTTTGAAATTCCTGTAGCAAAATTTTCAATTCCAGAAGTTCTGTTTGATTCTTTCTTGTGCTTTGGTTCACACCCTGGCTCATTTTTATGCCTTCTTAATAGTGGATTTCAACTTGCTCTTGGATCTTGCTGCATTTTCTTGCCACTCACATTCTGAATTCTAGATCTGTCGTTTTCAGCTTTTTAATCTGGTTAGGGTACATTTCAAACCCAGGTGCTCTCCAGCTGCAGAGGTAATTTATTTCTTCGTTCGAATACTTTTGGAGCACAACGATGCCGTTTCATACCCACTGGAATGGCTACAAGCAAAAGGCAGGCAATTGTTGACGAGGGTGCGGAGAAGGGGCCTCGGCCTCTCGTTGCTGGTGAGAATGTCAGATGGTGCAGCCGCTTTGCAAAACAGGTGGCAGTTTCTTAAAAAGTTAAACATCAATTTACCATGTGATCCAATAATTCCACCATAGGTATTTATTTAAAACAAGTGAAAACATTTGTCTACACAAAGACTCAGTCCTCAATGTTCACAGCAGCATTCATTATAAGAACTGAAAGTAATTAACAGCGAACTAACACAGGAACAAAAACCAAACACCACGTATTCTCACTTATAAGTGGGAGTTGAAGAAAGAGAACACATGGACACAGGGAGGGGAACAACACACACCTGGGCCTGTAGGGAGGTGGGGGGAAGGGGAGGGAGAGCATTAGGAGAAATACCTAATACATGTGGGGCTTAAAACCTAGATGACAAGTTGACAGGTACAGCAAACCACCATGGCACATGCGTACGTATGTAACAAACCTGCACATTCTGCACATGTATCCCAGAACTTAAAGTATAAAAAATAAAAAGAAAAAAGAAAAGTAACCCAAAGTGGAAAACTCACCTGGATGCCCTTGGCTAACGAATGGATAAAAAAATGGCACATCCATACACTGGAATTCTGCTTGGCCACAAAAAGGAATGAGCCGCCTATACCTACTACATCAGAGCTCCCCAACCCGGGGCTGCAGACCCGTGCAGGGCGGTGGCCTGTTAGGAACCGGGACACGCAGCGGGAGGTGAGCAGCGGGCAGACAAGCCAGCACTAGCGCCCGAGCTCCGAGCCCCGCCTCCTGTCCGATCAGCGGCAGCATTAGATTCTCAAAGGAGCGCGAACCCTACTGTGCACTGCGCATGCGAGGGCTCTGGGTTGTGCCCTCCTTACCGCAATCCCAATAACGCCTGATGATCTGAGGTGGAACGGTTTCATTCCCAAATCATTCCCACTCCCTTGAGGTCGGCCGTCCTGCCTACACGGCTCCTGTGCGCAACAGGCTCCCTGTCCTCAGATCTTGAGGCCCCGGAAAGGAGGGGCTCCTGGGATCACTCGTGGTTCCGGCCCTGCCTGGAGGATTAGAAATCGCCTGGTGGGATCACCGAGGAAACGGAGGCCCACAGAGGGAGGCGGCAGCCAGGGAGCAGCGGAGCCTAGATGAGAAGCTGGGACCTGTGGCCCCCAGTCCTGAGCTTCCTCTCCACCGTATCACCTCCTAAAATCAGAGGAGCACCTGCAGGGTCACAGGAGATAGGACATCGCGAGGGTCCCAGAAGAAGGGAGGTCTCTTGATTTCTGAGATTCTGTGGGGAGGAGGGGTGGAGAGAATTCAGAAGAGGGCTGGGCCGCCAGCCTGAGTCTTCCCTGGGAATGGGAGTTTGACTCCTGAGCCCACTGCCCTCTCCGCTTCCCTGGCAAGGCAGGAGCTGCTCCCCCACAGTGGAAAGCCGGCAGGACAGCAGGAAGGAGAAGGGTGTGGATGAAGTGGGGGTTGTGGCCACAGGCAGGAAGAGGGGATCCACCAGGGAAAGCCCAAGGGTCAGCTGGGCCGCTTCCATGTCACAATTGAGCTCAGCAGTCCTCAGGGGCCACATGGGCAGGGGGACCTGGGGGTTTGGGGAATAGTCAGGTGAAGAAAGGAGTCACAGAAGGAGAAACCCACCTCCTGGCGCTGCCAGATGTCTCTGAGGCTCAGCAGTCCCCTCAGCCCGCTGAGGGAGGATGCCTGGGATGGGCAGTGAGCCGGAAGGGGAGGAGGGC
>NW_016107633.1:350357-352228 GCF_001604975.1 Cebus imitator
GGGGCTCGGCCACAACCCAGCGCTATTCCCTCCCCAGCCCTCCTGCCTGTTCACACCTGAACTGGGGCCAGGTCTCCCCACTCTCGATGCACCCCTGTGCAGGCCCCCAGCCTCACTGGCTTACCCCAGCAACACAGGGTGCCCCGTGACCGCACCCACCAAACCATCTGCACGTGGCAGTGGGTGTGTGGGATAAGGTGTGATCACGTTCAGGTGTGGCTCTGCACAGGCTGTGGGCTTGTTTCAGTTTTTGTGAGGAGGGGGCCCCTGTGTTCTCCCTCCCCTTCCCCTCTAACTCCGTGGTGGTGGCTCCAGACCTTTCCAGGACTGGCAGAAGGAGGAGGAGGAAGGCAAGGGACACGCTCCGCCTCCGCTGGGGACATTGGGTGTCCCTCCCTGAGGCACAGGGGATGCGGCCTGGCCAGCTGTGCAGCTTCCTTCTCTCAGCCCTGGGAATCCGGCCGGCTGTTCAGCTCCCCGGTGGGGTCACTTGGGCCCCCCAGGAGGACCTAAGGAAGATTTCTAACCTCTCTGGACGCTCTCTCAGGTGTGTCCACGCCTGCTGATGAGAAGCCAGCTCTGCTCCATGAATCTGTCTCTGTCTCTCACTGTGCCCGTGTCTATCTCTGTCTCTGTTTCCCTCTTCAGAATGACAACACAGACTCTCCACATCTGTTTCTCAGGTGTATGCGGGCCACCTGACCACTCTGCCCCTTCCAACTTCAGGTCCTCCATCGTAAGCCTCTCTCTGTGTGGCCTCTTGGTAGCTCCGGTCACCAGGCTTCAGGGGGGACAGCACTGGGATCTCAGCCTGTCGCCACCTCCCTCCAAAGACGCCATCTCACTCCTTTTTGCCTGTGATCACCTTATCCATGGGAGACTCACAACTGCTTGCTCTGCCCCATGGAGAGGGTGCCAGCTGCCGCATCCCCCACAGTCCTCTCCCACCTCTCTGCCATTCTCCCACCTCCTCTGCCGTTCTCCCATCCCCTCTGCCGTTCTCCCACCCCAGCTAGATGGCACCAGGCGGCAGCCCCAGATGCGTCTCCTATTCTCTGACAGCCCTGCTCCCTTGGCTTCTGAGATGCATGGAAAATGCTCGAATGTGCTCCTCACCACCACTCCCACAATCACCCATACCCTGACGGCTTTTTGTCCTCCCCTTCCCCGGGCTTTTGCTTAGACAGACTGGGCTGGGCTGGGTGACGGCTAGGGACAGCAAAGCCCATGAAGCTGCCTCTCATTCCCTCTTATCAACCCTGGGGAGAAGCAAAACCCCAGCTCTTCACGGCTCTCTTTCGATGGTGGGGTTTTCAGCTTTTCTGTTCTCTGCTTTGGGGTGGCAGTGTCCATTCTAAAGTTGCAGGATTCCACGGCACCTTTGTCCCCTCGAGAGCCATGAAGACCCCCATTTGTGTCAATTTCTTTGCAGCCACCAGGGCTGAGTGCCCTGGGATGGACAGGTGAGCCATGGGACAGAGAGACAGCTCACGGCTTCAACTCTCCACAGTGTCCCTCTCCTTCCACCTGAAATTGGAAGGTGGCTATGGTCCCCACGCATAGCCAGTCCTCATTTTCCCAGCAAGCTCAACCCCAGGAAGCAGATATTTAAAGACCCTGTGTTGAACTCCCCGAAGTTCTGAACCCAGCCATCTACATGCAATAGGTGTTCAATTAATGCTTCTGAAATTCTGCTGGCTGAATGCAAATGGGCTGGCGACTCCCAGATGGCCTTGCTCGGGGACCAGTTCCTGACCAGCTATTTCTCATGGGCCACCCATCAGGGAAAATGAAAACCTCCTGAATGGCCACATTTTGGTGACTAGAGCTCCCTCTGACTTTGCAGAAACCTGAAGTCCACGGTGCTAATT
>NW_016107633.1:352239-361213 GCF_001604975.1 Cebus imitator
CTCAAGCAATCCTCCCGCCTCAGCCTCATGAGCAGCTGGGACTAATGGGCATGTGCTACCATGCCCAGCTAATTTTTTTTGTTTCCTTAGAGGAAGGAGTCTTGCTACATTGCCTAAGCTGGTCTCGAACTTTTGGCTTCAAGTAATCCTCCCACTTCAGCCTCTGAAGTTACTGGGATTACAGGTGTGAACCATCCCACCTGGCCAACACTGGGTGATTTAAAATTTCTAGTTTCCCCTCACTCCCCTGTGCGCTGTGGTCCAGGGAAGCTGTAGCTGAGATAGGTCGAGGCTTCCCTTCCTCCTGTCCTTCTGGGTTGCCCTGCCCTTGGTTTCAGTGAAGGAGGATCTCTCCTTCTAAAAAAGTTCCTCTTGTAAACCTTTAAAAACTTGTTTTGCTAATTAACAAAAAGGATATTGCTGAGAAACCTGCTTCTCAAAAGTCAAAGATAGTCAGAAACGTAGCTGCATGAAATCAGTGAGAAAGGAACACGTGCTTCTGCTTAGAGGATCGGTGTCTCTGACACAGAGATGCAGCCTTGATTTTCAACCCGTCAGAGCTTCAGATAAGGAGTTTTCCAATACCTTTATCGTTGCTTGGTATTTTCCAGGGAAACGGGACCTTAAGTAGTCTTCCTGGCCCCCACCTAACATTGGCCTCTCCACATATCCCTGCCTTGCGTTGAGCCTATCACACCCCTCTTCATCTAAATCCATGCTACCCTTGGCTCAAATTCAATAACTGTGTCTCTTCTCTTGTACAAGGCTCCATGCTTCTTGCGGCGTGTGATCTCCCTTCCTGCAGCAAGATCCTCAGCCTAGTTTTGTTGGGCTAGAGTTCCGTGCGACAGGCTCTATCAGTATATTAGACTGAACCATTTCCATGGCTCAGACATCCTCAGAGGCAACAATATTGATCCCAAGAATGCGAAACTAGTTCTTGGGGAACAACAACTACAAAAAAAAAAAAAAAACTCACAAGGGTTTGTATCTTCCTTTCTTTTCCTTCTTTTTTTGAGACGGAGTCTCTCTCTGTCACTCAGGCTGGAATGCAGTGGCGCATTCTCGGCTCACTGCAACCTCCGCCTCCTGGGCTCAAGCAAATCTCCTACCTCAGCCTCCCGAGTAGCTGGGATTACACGTGCCCACCACTACGCCCAGCTAATTTTTGCATTTTTAGTAGAGACAAAGTTTCACCGTGTTGGCCAGGCTGGTCTCAAACTCCCGACCTCAAGCGATTCACCCACCTCGGTATCCCAAAGTGCTGGGATTATAGGCACGAGCCACAGCATCCACCTGGTTTGTGTCTTTCTAAAGGGTGTAACATACACAGATAGACAGTGTGTTGGTTGCATTGAAATTGCATAAGCAGGCAGAGGAATGGGCTGCTTAGGAAAGATGCATATCCAAAAAGGCTCCTGAAGGGGGCGAGGACATTAGAAGCTGAAGAGATCTTGCATTAGCTAAGATTGAGGAGCATCAGGTGCCCACTGTGAGTCACCTGTGTAATCACTGGCTCTAATTATCTTAATCTATATTTTTCAAGAGGGCTTTTTTACTGGAGAGAGGATGTACCCACACAGAGAGTCACCGCGCTTTGCATTTCCTTCTGTTTCTTATCACACCCTGTTTACATGTGTCCTGCTCAGATGGCCTCATCTGACTTGGGAACATTTGACTGGGCTAGGTGACCACAAGTGACACACAGCTGGAAAACTGCAGAGTGGCTCAGGGGCATGGGTGTCAGAGCCAACTGACTGCAGCTTCTGGTCCCACTTCAGTCACCCACCAGCTATGGGATCTCAGGCAGGAGATGTCACCTCTCTGGGCCATTCCATCATCTGAAACTGGGGATAATGCTGGTATCTACCACAGGGCTATTGAGAGATAGAAGATGATGTGTCAGGCCAGGTCCTGCAGACCGGGCAGCTGGTCTTTGCATCCCTGCAGGCCAGATCTCTCCCGGCATCCAGGCTTCCCGGCATTTGGCCCTTTTCCTCTGGAGTCTGGTGTTTTCCCCTTCCATCCACCAGCCCCCCGGCCCAAGCGCACCACCAGAACAAAAGAGGAGAAGAAGGAAAGACCGTTCTTCTTGGCTTGCTTCCTCATTTATTTGGGTAATTTTTCTTCTGTCATTGTTCATGATCCAAATTTGTCATTGTTCTCTGACCCAAATGTATTGAGCAATGGGAATGGCCTTTTCTGGAAAAGGCGCTGTGGGGGCAGAATGCAGCCTCATCCCTGGAGCCCTGTCTCCCACGCTCCTGACTCGCCAGCTGGGAGCAGCCCTGAGGATGGGTTTCTCCCCTCTCCCAGCCCTGCCACTCACTGGTCTGCCCCCTCAGACCCCGGGCACTGCTCTTAGCTCCTGTGCCCCCATCAGAAAAGCACAGGAGTCGCCTGCTGCTATGAGGACCTCAATGTTCTCCCGAGCAGCCGCTCACCCTGACCCCTTCCCAGAGCCCAATCCATAGAGCGTGGATGGATGGGGATGGAGGTGAGAGCAAGAGCTCAGATTTAGGGCGCACACCCTTAGGTGCCTGCTCTACCTCCAAGCCCCATTGATTCCCAGTTGGCCACTCCAAGTCCCGCCTGGTGTGGGTGAGGAAATACTCTGAAGATGACTCGCCAGCTACACCCTCCTGCCCCAGAGGACCTAGCTTTCAGCACAGTCCACCTGGCCGCCAGCACCAGAGCCTTGTGAGTGTTCACTGCCCTTTCTTTCAGCTAGACAGTCCTCTCCCTGCTCCTTTCCTCCTTTCTGCTCCTTCAGCTCCACACTGCCCTCCTGCCACCTTGGACCACAGAGCCCACGCAGCCTCCTCAGCAGCTCATGAAAGTCGGCTTGGAACGCGGACGAGGAGAAGTAGTAGACAAAGGGGTCGACACAGGAGTTCAGGGTGCTGAGAAGCATCACATAGATCCTCCACGCCGGGCTTTCACCCTGGACAAAGCCCACGACATGGGACATGTGGAAAGGCCCAAAGCAGACGAGGAAGTTGAGCAGCGTGGCTGCCACCAGCCCCGCCACCCTCCTCTGCCGTCGGCGGCTGCCTGCCCTGCCGAGGATCCACACCAGGCGGCTGTAGCAGTAGCTGGTGATGAGCAGAGGGACCAAAAAGAGGACCACAACCATCTCCAACCTCACAGGCAGCAGAATGGCCAGCTGGTCCTCCCGGAACTCCAGGTAGCAAGTCCCAATGGTACCCCGCCTGTGAGAGGAGTCCCCCGAGAATTCCATGACATAGACCACGCTGCAGTGAGCAGAGGCCAGCAGCCAGCAGGCCACACTCACCACACCCGCTTGTCCCAGCCTCGGCCGGGTCTTGTACCACAGCGGGTAGGCCACGCTCAGGAAGCGCTCAATGCTCACGGCTGCCAGGGAGAGGGCGGTGAGATAGACGGTGGTGAAGAAGATGAATCCTGAGAGCGGGCAGAGGATGAAGGGCAGGGGCCAGTGCATGCCACTGGCTGCCTCCACCATGCGGAAGGGCAGGAACAGCAGCAGGAGCAGGTCCGAGGCGGTCAGGTTGAGCAGGAGCATGTCCACGGCCACCGGGCGGCGCCGCAGCTTGCCCACGAAGACCACCAGGGACAGCAGGTTGAGGGGGAGCCCCACCAGGAAGGTGAGGAGGTACACGGAGAAGGCGAGCCAGTGATTGCCGGGGAAGTAGGACCCGTCGCGGCCTGCACCCATGCTGGTGGCCACTGGTGAGAGAGAGTGACACGGAGCTGGTAGTGGGGGGCCTTCCTGCCCTGGCCAGCAGCATCTCACCCAAAAGGGCACGTGGTCACCATGCCCACCCCTCTTGCCTCCAGGTGCTTTCTAGGCGGGGTCTCCCTGCCTGTCTTCCTGAGCATGCCCTGTCCCCTTCCTTCCCCAGCAGAGAAGCACCCAGGTGCTCCTCCACCCAGCCCCTCGGGCCCAGGCTCACCTGCTTCTTTGAGACCCCAAGGTATCTGCTGCACAGCACCTTTCTGTCTCTCCAGACCCAGTGCGGTTGGCTTTTTATCTGGCAGAACTGATAAAGACCTGGCCGTGCTCATGACGTCACTCACTGTTGAACAGTGGCACAAAGATGCCTTGAGCTTGGCGGCCAGGGCTGGTCAGTATGCAAAAAGGGGAACACATTCCACAACGGCGTGCCTCCCTCCTCCCGCAGCCTCAGCTTGGGATGCTCTAAACAGGCCCCAGCCGACGTCTTTCTCCCCTCCCCTCTCCTCCACTTGAATTTTGTCTGCTTCTCTAGAATGGCACTTATCCAGTTTGCCTTGTAAGGGCAGGAAGTGTGATGCAGTGACAGAGAGCTGGGCTCCATGAGATCTGTTCCTTCCCGACTTTGTGATCTGGGAGAAATGACTTAAATTCTCTGCGTCTCTGCTTTTCCCCCTGCAGAGCAGAGATTGTCATAGTACCCATCTCACAGATCAACGCATTCTCGCGTGAAGATTAAAATGGTATGTAGGTAGATTAAAAGATTACTAATACACATCGAGTGCTTTGAAGAAAGCCTGGCGTGTGGTAGTGAACGCACAGCGGATGTCAGCTGCTGTTTTCCCTGTCACTGGTGCAGGATTATCTCTGGGGTGACAATAAAAATAAAAATAATAAAATAGTGGTGGCAGCAATGATGACAGCAGCTGCATTTTCACGGCACATAATCCACAGCAGACACTTTGCTTCTAGGTCATAAAATCCTGTCCCTTGCCGTGGGGAAGTGACTTTCTCCAGGTGATCCAGCTTGTGAAACGTTGCCACCGGGGTTCAAACCCAAGCGCTGTCCAGCTTCACAGGTGATCTGTTAGTTCGTTCAGACATTGATGGGGCACAATGAGATATCATTTCACATCCACTAGAATGGCCACAAACAAACAAAAAGTCAGACAATGCCAAGGGTTGGCGGGGATCTGGAGAAACAGGGGCCTCGTTCATTGCTGACAAGAATAACGGGAGGTGGTGCCACCACTTTGGAAAGCAGGTGGCAGTTGCTTAAAAAGTTAAACATAAATTCACCACGCGGTCCAACAATTCCACCGTAGGTATTTACTTCAGAGAAACGGAAACACAGGTCCACGTAAAGACTCAATCCTAAATGTTCACAGCAGTGTTGGTCACGATTGCCAACCGTGGAAATGTTACCTGGCAGCCCATCAACTGGTGAGTGATTTTAAAAAGTGGCACATCCATATACTGGAATTCTATTTGGCAATAAAAAAGAATGAGCTACCCATACATGCTACAACCTTATGCTGAGTGAAACGAGCCAGACATAAAAGACCATATATTGGCCGGGCGCGGTAGTTCACACCTATAATCCCAGCAGTTTGAGAGACCAAGGCAGGTGGATCACCTGAGGTCAGGAGTTCAAGACCAGACTGACCGACACGGAAAAACCCCATCTCTACTAAAAATACAAAATTAACCTGATGTAATGGCGCATACCTGTAATCCCAGCTACTTGGGAGGCTGAGGCAGAAGAATCTCTTGAACGTGGGAGGCAGAAGTTGCAGTGAGCCGAGATCGTGCCACTGCACTCCAGCCTGGGCAACAAGAGTGAGACTCCGTCTCAACAAACAAACAAACAAACAAACAAAACACATATTGTAGGATTTCATTTATATGAAATGTCCAGAATAGGCAAGGTTACAGAGTCAGAAAGTAGATCTGTGGTTGTCTGGGGGCTGAAAGTAGAAGTGGAGATTAAGTTGGGTTTTTCTTGTGTTTGTTTTGTTTTGTTCTTTGAGATGGAGTCTTGCTCCATCACTAGGCTGGAGTCCAGTGGCACCATCTCAGCTCAAAGCAACCTCCACCACCCGGGTTCAAGTGATTCCCCTGCCTCAACCTCCCTAGTAGCTTGAACTATAGGCATGTGCCACCACGCCCGGCTAATTTTTTATATTTTAGTAGAGACAGGGTTTCACCACGTTGGTCAGGCTGGTCTCGAACTCCTGACCTTGTGATCTGCCCATCTCGGCCTCCCAAAGTGCTGGGATTACAGGCGTGAGCCACCGCGCCTGGCTGGGTTTTTTTTTTTTTTTTTTTTTTTTTTTTTTTTTAGACAGGGTCTTGCCCTGTCATACAGGCTGGAGTACAGTGGCGTGATCTCAGCTCATTGCAACGTCCACCTCCCAGGTTCAAGTGGTTCTCAAGGCTCAGTCGGGAGACTGACTCAGGAGAGTGGCTGGGATGACAGGCGCCCGCCACCACACTCTGCCAATTGTTGTATTTTTAGTAGAGATGAGTTTTGTCATGTTGGCCAGACTGGTCTCAGGTAATCCGCCCGCCCTGGCCTCCCAAAGTGCTGAGATTATAGGCGTGAGCCACCTGCCTGGCCCAAGATCAGGTTTAAATGAACATGAAGGATTTTACTAGGGTCATGCAAATGTTCTAAAGCTCATTGAATCGTACACTTAACGTGGGTGAATTTGATGATATGTACATGATATCTCGAGCTGTGGAAAGTACAGCAGTAGGTTGGGTGCGGCGGCTCAGGCCTGTAATTTTAGCACTTTGGGAGGCTGAGGCAGGAGGATTCCTTGAGCACAGGTTGTTTGTTTGAGACCAGCCTGGGCAATATAGGGAGACCTCTATCCACGAAGGAAGGAAGGAAGGAAAAGAAGGAAAAGAAGGAAAGGAAGGAGGCAAGGAAGGAAGGAAAGGAGGAATTAGCTGGCTGTGGTGGCATGCGCCTGTGGTCCCAGGTACTTGGGAAGCTGAAGTGGGAGAAACACTTGAGCACAGGAGTTCAAGGCTGCAGTGAGCCGTGTCACTGCACTCCAGCCTGAGCAAGAGTGAAACCCTGTTCTCCCTCCCCTACCTGCTGCCACACACACACACAGAATGCAGTCATGACTGAAAAGTTTTTGCTGTCATGCTGTTTATATTTGGTGTTTGGGGGCTTGGGGGATAGAGTAGGGGAAGGATAATGAAGACGTGGATACTGAACAGGTAAAGAGCCACTGGAGAAAACAGTAGGGGCGGGGGGGGGTCGTCTCTCAGGTGCACAGGCTTGGCCTGCCGGGGGAGGTGGTAGGAGGTTTGGGGCTCACGGGAGTAGCGGCGCCTAGGGTGGATCACGCCAACTCTCCTGGGCCCCAGGGAGGCAGTGGATTTGCCTTTAGTGGGAGAAGGCAAGAGGAACTGGGAGAAGCAGCCCAGTGCCCAGCAGGGGCTGTGGAGCAGGGGCCAAAGAGAGCTGGCCTTGGCACCCCGTGGTGCAGGAGGAGGCAGTGGGGCTGCCTGGGCTGGAGTTTGGGTTTTTACTGAAATTCCCTGGTGTTGTCACTGCACAGATGCCAGGCTTATTTCTGGCTTCCAAAAAAAGTTACTTAATTTCTCTGGCCTGTTTCCGTATTGGTAAAACAGCCATAGAGCTTTCTTTGGAGGGCTATTAGGGGCATTCATTCATTCACTGAGCAAACATTTACTGAGCACCTATTGTGTGCCAGTCTCTCTTCTGGGTGCTGGGGATATATCATCAATTGCAAGAAAAATCCTTGCATGCGTAGACATGTGAACCTGAACAGAGCTCATCTGCAGAAGTCAGTTCGTGCACACCAGCCGGTGGCTGCCATTTCTTGTGCCCCAATACATCATCATCATGTTCATGGCAGTGTGGTCGTTTAGAGCAGGGGCCCAGGTGTCTGTCTCCTTCACAGCCGCTCCCCTCTCCCCTCCCTCTCATGGATTTGGGATGCTATCCTTTGCAAAATGGACCACAAATACAGGGTTAACCCCCATACCCCCAAGTTTCCCAAATGTCCCCTGGCCCTTGTGGGTCCTGCTTGGAAGGATCACATCCCACGTTTGCCCCTTCCTTGCTGTAGGGCCTCAGGCAAGTTTCTTCACCCTGTTCTAGGATCGAAGCTATCTTGTGCAGCATTTGTGCAAATTAAGTGCTCCTTTCCAGTGGAGTCCACCCTGCACCAAGTACTGCCTATGGAGTGGCTGGCGTATTTCTTCAAATTAGAACACAATACTCCTTATCTTGATGCAAGCAAGGCAGGCATACGGCCTGGTGAGCAAAGCACAGGCTAGAATTTAGTCAGTGTCTGCCCCTCTGCCCAGCACCCTGGTGCAGTGAACACCTGCCCTTCTGTACAGCGGTGGCATAGCTAAACCACAGGGCTGTGTGAAGCTGATGTGAGATAACGCTCATTGTCAGACACTCAGCATAGTACCCGTCATGTATTACAGACTATACAGTTGACCTCCGACTAGCACAGGGTTGAACAGTGCAGGTCCATGTCTTGTGGATTTTTTTCAGTAAATATATTGGAAACATTTTCAGAGATTTGCAACAATTTGAAAAAACTTGCAGAGGAACCACAAGCCTAGAACTACTAAAAAAAATTTAAGCAAAAGATAGATATGCCACAAATGCAAAAAAATACATGTAGATACTAGTCTATCTTATCATTTACTATCATAAAATGGACACAAAGCTCTGTTTTTTTGGAGACAGGGTCTGGTTCTATTGCCCAAGCTGGAATGCAATGGTGCGATCTCAGCTCCCTGCAACTTCTGCCTCCCTGGCTCAAACCATCCTCCCACATCAGCCTCCCAAGTAGCTGGGACCACAGGCACACGCCACCACGTCCTGCTAATTTCTTTGTATTTTTGGTAAAGACGGGGTTTCACCATGTCGCTCAGGCTGGGCAAATCTCTTACAGAAAGTTAAAATGGCCGGGCACGGTGGCTCACACCTGTAATTCCAGCACTTTGGGAGGCCGAGGTGGATGGGTCAACTGAGGTCAGACGTTCAAGGCAAGCCTGGCCAACATGGCGAAACCCTGTCTCTACTAAAAATACAAAACATTGGAAAGGTGTGGTGGTGGGTGCCTGAAATCCCAGCTATTTGGGAGGCTGGGACAGGATAATTGCTTGAGCCAGGGAGGTGGAGGTTGCAGTGAGCTGAGATCACGCCATTGCACTCCAGCATAGGAGACAGAGCAAGACTCTATTTCTAAAAAA
>NW_016107633.1:361253-372592 GCF_001604975.1 Cebus imitator
AAAAAAAAAAAAAAAAAAAAATATATATATATATATATATATATATGCGCACACAAACACAAACTCTACTTGATGCCATTTGAAGTCAAGAGAAATGCAAGCAAACGTAAAGACGTGCAGTAGTAAGTCATAGATGCATCAAATTACTGTAGATATACTGTACTCCTGTAATAATTTCATAGCCACCTCCTGTGCTGTCTTCGTGAGTTCAAGTGTTGAGTATCCGCTTAAAACACCACGTGAAGCTAATAGTCTCCTGGTGAGCAGCTCTCGCCAGTACATTGTGTATAGAAGTAAAAAAGTGATCTCTTGTAGTTCTTGCATATTTTTCACTGTGTTTAGTGCAATACTGCAAACTTTGAATGACCCCGTGGGCCCCTATGCGCCGCCACTAGTGATGACAGAGCTCCTTCCAAGAAGCAAAGAAAAGTCATGACATTACAAGAAAGAGTTGAACCGCTTGATATCTACCATAGATTGAAACCTGCAGCTGTAATTACTGCTGATTCAGACAGGAAATTTCTCTTATAAACAGACGACATAAACTTATGGTACTGATAAATACAGCACAGTGTTGTGAAGGCATTTCTCTTTCTAATGATGTTCTTCATAACATGTACTTTTCTTTAGCTTACTTTGTTGTAAGAATACAGCATGTAATACATATAACATACAAAATATGTCTTTTTTTTTTTTTCCAGAGACAAGGTCTTGGTCTGTCACACAGGCTGGAGTGCAGTGGTGCGATCATGGCTCATTGCAGCCTCGATCCTGGGCTCAAGCGATCCTCCCACTTCAGCCTCCTGAGTAGCTGGGACCACAGGCACATACCACCACACCCAGCTAGATTTCTTTTATTTTTATTATTTGTAGAGGTGGGGTTTCACTCTGCTGCCCAGGCTGGTCTTGAACTCCTGGATGCAAGCAGTTTTCCCCACCTCAGCCTCCCAAAGTACTGGGATTACTGTGCCTGGCCTCAAATATGTCTTACTCAATTGTTTATATACTGAGTAAAGCTTTCAGTCAACAGTAGACTATTAGTAGTTGAGTTTTGGGGGAGTCAAAGTCATGCACAGATTTTGCACTGCATAGGGTTTTGGCACCCCATCCCCACGTGGTTCAAGGGTCAACTGCATGGCCTTTGCCGATCACTGCAGGGTCTTGCCTTTGCCCTTCCCCGCTGAAGCATATTTTCCTGCCAGCCTCCGTTCCCAGCTCCAAGGCTGCCCCCTTGCGAGTTTCACGTGGCATAACAGTGTCATTATCCTGCCTCCTGCCCCCTCTCCTACTGGGACATCAAATATTCTCTCCTGGAAACTGATTTCAGAGTAGCGGCTCCTAAAGTGCATCACCAGAGTGGCAGTTCCCGTGGGTCAGAAACAGACCTCCTCCTCCTCCTTCCAACAAGTACACAGCCTTTGCCCGCGGCTCACTGAAGACAGGCAGGTGAGGACACGCAGAGGGGAGAGACAGGTGAGGAAGGGGCAAGCCACGTGTGCAGGGGCAAGCTTACCTCCCCCTGCCACCTTGTTCTGGCTCCATGCTCCTCTCCTGACCCGGGTGCAGCCCTCGGCAGGTGCAGCTCTCGGCTTGAGTGGCTCCAGGGAGGCCTCTGGTCCAGGCTGCCCTGCAGTTCCTCCGCAGCAGCCCCCCGCAGGGGCCAGGAGAAGCAGCCGGGCCCTCCTGCCCCATGCTCCTTCCCCCTAGCGGTGGCCACTACTTCTGGGACGTGCCCCCTTGCGTTCTTGGCGCACACCCTGTCTTCAGGCCAGGACCCCTTCCCAAGTAACCGGTCACCAGCGGGTTGAGCACCACACTCCAGGCGCCCGTGATCAGCCCCAGCTTCCTCCAGGGGCCTCCCATGTCGGGGTTCAGGAAGCTGGCCACGTTGGAGGCGTTGTAGGGTCCCACGCAGAGCAGCAGGGTGAGCAGCGCCCCTCCGGCCACCCACGCGGCCCTCAGCTTCCGCCTGTGTGTCAGGCCGGAGCGGGCCAGTGCCCGGAGGCAGCCCACATAGCAGAAGGCTGTGATGGCCAAGGGCAGGAAAAAGAGCAGGAGAGAGAGGCTGAGGCGGGCCGGGGCGGCGGAGGCCGGGTCCCAGGCCTCCAGGCACACGGGAGAGCCGTTGACCGGGGTGTTGATGCCCAGCGAGGTGTTGCTGCTGTCCAGCCAGCCTCCCGGAGCCTCCAACCCAAGGACCAGGCCCAGGTGGCACAGGACGAGGGCCCAGATGGCCGCGCACACCCCCCAGGAGTAGCACGGCCTCCGGAAAGCTTGGTAGCCCAGGGGGAAGGCGGCTCCCAGGTAGCGGCCGGCGCTCAGGGCGGCCAGGAAGCCGCCGCTGGCGTAGAGCGGAGCGAAGTGGGCCACCGCGAAGACCGGGCACAGCGCGGCCGGCAGAGGCCAGGCCCCTGAGGCCAGCGCCTCCACCGCCTTCAGGGGCAGGGAGACCGTCAGCAGAAGGTCGGAGCAGCCCAGGTGCAGGGCGTAGACCAGGCTGGGGGTGAGCCGGAGCCGGGCGTGGGCCGTGGCCCCTCGGATGGCCAGTAAGTTGAGCGGGAAGCCCAGCGCGAAGGCGGCCACGTAGAGGGCGAAAGACAGCTGCGGGGGCAGGTCCATGGGGCCGCCGTCCTGCCTACACGGCTCCTGTGCGCAGCAGGCTCCCTGTCCTCAGATCTTGAGGCCCCGGAAAGGAGGGGCTCCTGGGATCACTCGTGGTTCCGACCCTGCCTGGAGGATTAGAAATCGCCTGGTGGGATCACCGAGGAAACGGAGGCCCACAGAGGGAGGCGGCAGCCAGGGAGCAGCGGAGCCTAGATGAGAAGCTGGGACCTGTGGCCCCCAGTCCTGAGCTTCCTCTCCACCGTATCACCTCCTAAAATCAGAGGAGCACCTGCAGGGTCACAGGAGATAGGACATCGCGAGGGTCCCAGAGGAAGGGGGGCTTCTTGATTTCTGAGACTCTGTGGGGAGGAGGGGTGGACAGAATTCAGAAGAGGGCTGGGCCGGCAGCCTGAGTCTTCCCTGGGAATGGGAGTTTGATTCCTGAGCCCGCTGCCCTCTCTGCTTCCCTGGCAAGGCAGGAGCTGCTCCCCCACAGTGGAAAGCCGGCAGGACAGCAGGAAGGAGAAGGGTGTGGATGAGGTGGGGGTTGTGGCCAGGGGCAGGAAGAGGGGGTCCACCAGGGAAAGCCCAAGGGTCAGCTGGGCCGCTTCCATGTCACAATTGAGCTCAGCAGTCCTCAGGGGCCACGTGGGCAGGGGAACCTAGGGGTTTGGGGAATAGTCAGGTGAAGAAAGGAGTCACAGAAGGAGAAACCCACCTCCTGGCGCTGCCAGATGTCTCTGAGGCTCAGCAGTCCCCTCAGCCGGCTGTGGGAGGATGCCTGGGATGGGCAGTGAGCCGGAAGGGGAGGAGGGCAGGTGGCAGGGCCATTAGCCTGAGGTTCTAGCAGCTTGGGTGAGCAGCTAATGGGGCATCCCGGCTGGAGCTGAGACCGCACCAGAGGAGGTGAGGGGCTAGGAAGATGCAGGAACACAGAAGGGCCAGGGAGGAATCGGGGTCCTGTCTGGGTAGAAGCCGGGTGTGTGTGTAGCCAGTGCCTTGCAGGATCAGGGCCGGGGCTCGGCCACAACCCAGCGCTATTCCCTCCCCAGCCCTCCTGCCTGTTCACACCTGCACTGGGGCCAGGTCTCCCCACCCTCGATGCACCCCTGTGCAGGCCCCCAGCCTCACTGGCTTACCCCAGCAACACAGGGTGCCCGGTGACCGCATCCACCAAACCATCTCCATGTGGCAGTGGGTGTGTGGGATAAGGTGTGATCATGTTCAGGTGTGGCTCTGCGCAGGCTGTGGGCTTGTTTCAGTTTTTGTGAGGAGGGGGCCCCTGTGTTCTCCCTCCCCTTCCCCTCTAGCTCCATGGTGGTGGCTTCTGACCTTTCTGGGGCTGGCAGAAAGGGAGGGAGGAGGAAGGCAGGGGATGGGTGTAGCCTCCATTGGCCAGCACTGGAGGACCCAGGCTGTGGCCCCCACTCTGCCTGTCTGGGGTTGGCACAATGTCCAAGCCAACTCCCTCCAGGGCGTATGGATGGGGACATTGGGGGCACTCCCTGAGGCGCAGGAGATGTGGCCCTGGCTGGCTGCATAGCTTTCTTCTGTCAGCCCTGGGAATCCTCCCAGCCCTTCATGTTTCCCATTGGGGTCACCTGAGCCTCCCAGGAGGCCTAAGGAAGATTTCTAAGGGCTCCAGACTCTCCCTCAGGTGTGCCCAAGCCTGCCAGTGAGAAGCCAGCTTTGCTTCGTGAATCTGTCTCTGTCTCTCACTGTGCCCGTGTCTGTCTGTCTGTCTATTTCCTGCCTCAGAATGACAACACAGACTCTCCACATCGGTTTTCTCATGTGGGGGTCACCTGACCATTCTTCCCCGTCTGAGTTCCAGGTGCCCCATCATAAGCCTCTCTCCGTGTGGCCTCCGAGCAGCTCGTCACCAGGCTTCAGGGGGGCAGTACGGGGGCTCAGCCTATCACTAAGCCCCTCAAAGACGCCATCTCACTCCTTTTCATACCTCGGAGCCACTAAATTGGTCTATGCTCGCCTTTTTCTCGAGACCCGCACATGGGGTGCAGCACCCGCTGTGAGCAGAGAACTTGCCTCCTACTGTTCAGTGTGGTGTTGGGAACCGAAAAACTGACAGAACAGAGGAAGAATCGGAAGCAGTGCCGTTTCCCCTCCTATGGCAAGAGCAAAGCCCTGGGGAGCGGTTGGATTTTTCCGCCCACTGGCATCTGGCTCTTCACCCAAGGTCACCTCCTCCGAGGTCCTTCCTGGGTGCCTCAGCCACCCTGATCTCTCCTGTGAATCTCACTTTTGCTGTGTTTCTTCAGAGCACCCATGACTGTGACATCGTCTTGGCTGGCTCCTGGGCTAGAATGCCGGCCTCCTGAGGGCAGAGGTTTTTGTCTGCTTTGTCTGTTGCGTGTTGCACAGCAAGTGTGTGGGGAGGTAAATGCACGATCCATTGTATGGGTCCCAGGAGGACGGTGAGAGCTGGGGTTGTGGAGGGTGGCACGGGCCTGTGTCTGGAGTCCTGGCCCCCCCGCCCAGCTTCCTGGCCACCTGCTCTTCACGCCTCAGCAATGTCTATTGATGGCCACATCTCACGGTCAATCAGCCATGTAGTAGGTTTATGTCAGCAGCTGTGCTGAGGGACAGGGTGGGAAGGGGAAGACACTTGGTGGTTGCCAGGGAGCCCTTCAGGCTTAGGACTGCCTTGACTCCATCCAGGGGATCCTGTGCTAAAAACCTTTGGATTCCCTAGATTTAGAGATCCCCAAGGTTGGTCCTCTGCCTTATATTTTTGGTGTCCTAACAACTGGATCTGTACTGGTTGCATTTCCAGGTGCTCAGTAACTGTGTGCTGAATAAATGAAGGAAGGGATGAATGACACCGAACCTCATTCTGGCCACAGACATCCCAACGCCCTCTCTGTCTCATGTAAATAGTTCTTAAAGTCTCATCTTCCTCCAGAAAAGTTAACGATGCTCACCAGAAATCAAACCAGGGACAAAGTGGATTGATGGTGAGATCAAGGCTTCCCTGCACTGTAATTCCTAGAGTCAGCATCCAGGTATTGAGCAGAGATGGGAAAGGAGGATGGGAAAGGAGGGTGGGAAAGGAAGTCAGCAGTTTGGGGACACCTGCCATGTGTCAGGAGCTAGTCCCCTTGATGATCGGATAATCACACCCCTGCTGTCTAAGGAAAATTGGCTTTGGCCCCTTCGCAGAAGCAGGTGGATGGGTGGAGAGAGATCAAATCTGAGAAGCGGAGAGGGAAGCAGGGGCACCTAACTGGAAAATCTGAATCAGTGAACAGAATTAGGGAACTGGTGCGGAGGACCGTGAACGGCAGAAAAGCTGTGAGCTTTCTCAGTGTCTTCAAGACTTTCTCTGGCAGCTATGGGTTGTGCAAGAGCTGGGTAGCATCACTTTCGAGAAGAGCTGTATTGAATTGGCTTCCTCTTTTCACATTCTTCGAGAAATGCAAATAAAGGATGGGGTTTGTTTCCTGGGGGACTTTTGGCTTCTGTGCTGGCTCCAGCCTATATGACAATGCCTCACTTCCTATCGGGGGCCACCTGCACGGTGGGCAGTGGCCTCTCCCTCTCCACTTTACAGATGGAGAAACCAAGGCTCAGGCAAGCTGGCAAGCCCTGCCAAGATCACCTGGCTAGTTAAGTCAAAAAATCAAGATTCAAGCTCTCATGCTTGTCTGCCTGCAAAGCCAGCATGCTTTTCCTAACAAGACGCCAGACTCTCCAAAGGGCTGATTTGATCACTAAACTGCTGTGACTCCATTCCCTTCCTCACCAGGCCCCATGCAGCCTTCCCCCTCTCCTCTTCCCCACTCTGACGCTACAGACTGAAAAGAGTTCACGGGTTCTTTGAAGTGGCATCTGAGCCATCTTTATTGTGAGCTCTGTCTCCAACGCATGTTTGTCCACACCGGTGTGTCCACGTCAAACCCAGAGTTCCCGGAGGCGAGGGGCCGCTGTGGCATACACTCCCCATGCAATGCCTCGCTTCCAGAGGAGAAGCCAGGCCAGGACTGGGCCCCTTCCTACCTTAATTCTGTCCTTTTCTGGGCTTTCCCCCCAAGAGGCAGAAACTGGGCGTAAGATTCGTGAGTGGGGATGTCAGATCAGGGGTAGGAGGCCAAAGAGATGGAAGAGGGAAGGAAAAATATGACAGGCATATCCCAGAGGGACACAAGCAGCTGGGGTGGGGGTGGGGGTGGGGGTCAGAGGGGCGGGTGGTAGCCAATGGGCGGGGGCTGGGCACAGGAAGGTGTGCATCTTGGGGCAGTTGTTTAGATGGGTTTCTGGGTAGCAAGGAGAGTAGAGGGTTGGGGTTACCCTCATCAGAAAGACTGGCTGAGCCAGGCACAAGGTTCTCCGCAGTGAGCATGTGTGAGTGTGTGCGGGTGTGAATGTGTGTGTGTGTGCGCGCGCGAAGGAGGAAGCCGTGTGGTGGCGTCTGGGGAAGCTCTGGGACTTCCCTGACCCCCGCTTCTCCTAGTGCCTCTGCCGCAGCCTGTCCGGTGTCAGTGCTTGAGGATCACGTAGTCCACGTTTTCCAGTGCCTGAGGCCGCTCCCCAACCCCAAACCGAATCAGCTCCGAGTAATGAATCCCCTCATCCTCCGGAAAATCTGGAACCACGTTCTCATAGTCGTCCTGAGAAAGCCGTGTGGTGGTCAGCCTGGCCCTGCTGCCCCCAGCATCCCACCGCTGCTTTCCTCCGAATGCTCTCCTTCATTCCACCCAGGGGTCCGAAAGCCCAGGCGTCCTGGTGTTCGGAAACGGGCTGTGGCCGGCATCCAGGTGCCTGCCTGGCTCTCACCAGCTCTTCCAGAGCAACTGTCTCCAACACCCAACCTCTGCCATCACGGATGTCTACCTCAGTCCTTCCAAGTGGGACCCACTGCCAAGGCCAGGCCCGTCCCCAGCCTTCCACAGCCCCACCCTCCTTACCGCTTGCCGCTTCTGCAACACTGAATAAATGACCGAGTCATTGCGGTCTGGGGCAGGTCTCTGGATCTCTGAGGTCCCTGCATCTCTGAGAGAGAGGGCAGATGGACAACCACAAATGAAGCATTTCTCATGAACTTTTCTGTCTCTCTCTCTCTTTTTTTCTTTTTCTTTTCTTTTTTTTTTTTTTTTGAGACGGAGTCTTCCTCTGTCACCCAGGCTGGAGTGCAATGGCGTGGTCACTGCAACCTCCGCCTCCTGGGTTCAAGTGATTCTCCTGCCTCAGCCTCCCAAGTAGCTGGGGTTACAGGCACCCGCCACCATGCCCAACTAATTTTTGTAGTTTTAGTAGAGACAGGGTTTCACCATTTTGGTCAGGCTGGTCTTGAACTCCTGACCTCCTGATCCTCCCACCTCAGCTTCCCAAAGTGTGGGATTACAGACGTGAGCCACTGCTCCCCCAATAGCACCCCAACGTCAGCCTCTTCTGTAAAACCTGCTGCCTCCCCAGCACCCAAAGCTCACAGTAGGAGCTCTTGCAAATGTGTGTGGAGGGAGCAGGTGTGAGTGTGTATCATGAGGTCTTGACCTCCGTGATAAGGATGGACTGGGCGTGCGCGCTGCTGACTTGAAGGAGCAGGTCCGCTTCCGGAGACTGGCCCTTACCCAGAGGCTTGTTATGGAGCGGGAATGAGGCGGGTATCGTGGTGCCTGGCATGGGCCTGGCACAAAGAGGGCAGGCAGGACAAGAGCTTTTCCTCTCACCTCCCCCCCAGGGTGCCAGGCCGCCCTCCCGGTACCCTCAGTACCCAGTTCGTGGTGTATCCATCTCAGGAAATTGCAGGGTGGCATAGCTAATGACATCTTCCATCATCGGATTGTAGCATCCCAGGGAGTGGGGACCTTCCGAGAGGGGGACCCTTCTAACCTGGAAGGGAGGCGTGGGTGAAGTGCCAACCACCTGTTCCTCCACCCTCGTCCCCTTCCCTGTCCTTTGACAGCCCAGGTTTCCCCAGAGGACGTCTTACTCCCCTCCTTCACTTTGCTTCACAGTCTGCCCTGCATTCACCTTTCTCCCATCCTACTGTTTTTTTTTTTTTTTTTTTTTTTTTTTTTTTTTTTTTTTTTTTTTTTTTTTTTTTTTTTTTTTTTTTTTTTTTTTTTTTTTAGCCAGAGTCTGGCTCTGTTGCCCAGGCTGGAGTGCAGTGGCGATCTCGGCTCACCGCAACCTCTGCCTCCCAGGTTCAAGCAATTCTCCTGCCTCAGCCTCCCGAGTAGCTGGAATTACAGGCATGCACCACCACACCCGGCTAATTTAAAAAATATTTTTAGTAGAGACAGTGTTTCACCATGTTGACCATGCTGGTCTCGAACTCCCAACCTCAGGTGATCTGCCTGCCACAGCCTCCCAAAGTGCTGGGGTTACAGGCGTGAGCCACTGTACCCAGCCCCATCCTACCTTTTTATTCCTCACAAAGAAGCTCTGGCCACTGGAATTCTCCTGAAGCCCCTGCTGGCTCTGTGTCCTCTCCCAGCTGAGAAATAAAGGCACATGTGTGAGGGTCAGGGACTCCACAGGCTGGAGGCTCCGAGATGGAGCAACTGGACACAGGCCTCTGCCAAGGGAGAGAGGAGGAGGTGGGCAGTGGCAGGAGCTCACCGTTGCTGGAGCTTGAACCCACAGATCCCCAGGATGAGGATGGCCAGGCAGGACCCAAGAAACAGGGCCACTTGCCTGCCGATGGTCTCTGGGCTATCTGGGTGGAGAAAGAAAGGAGAGACCTTAATCAGCTGAGGAGCCAGTTCTGCCTGGCAGCCTTTGCCTGGAAGGCATCCTGGACTTCTCTCTGCAGCCAGCCCCGTCCTTCTCCCCTGCATGCATGCAAGAGGAGTGCAGAGGAAGAGGGCGACACCGACCCCTGCCTGCTCTGGGCCTCCTGTTAAGAGGAAGGCACTAATTCTGAGGAGCTGCTTTTCCCACAGACGTGGCACGCCCCGAGCCTGTGACCCACACCCGCACGAATGGGTGCAGCTCTTCACGGCAGTGTGGCTGTGTGATCAGCTCCAAAAATGCCCCTGTCTTCCACCCAGCAATTCCACGTGGGAATGCATCTTGCAGCTGTCCTTGCAGGCATGCCCAAAACAAGAGGCTGCAGACCTTGGCCCTTAAGAGGGCACTGGGAGGAAAACGTATGCAACCTTCATACGAGAGGGCTCCATGGCCCTGGGAAAAAGAGGCGGGTCTCAGGCTATCTGCAAAGGGGAGACCCAGGGAACAGTTTTTTATATGATGGGATGTGTCTGTGACATATCCAGTAATATGTTCCAGATGTTTTCCTTTGGTCTTCGGCTGTGCTGGTGATGGTTCCCTACATTGACTGATTGATTAAGACAGACTCTCACTCTGTTGCCCAGGCTGGACTCCAGTGGCATGATCTCGGCTCACTGCAACCTCTGCCTCCCGGGTTCAAGCGATTCTCCTGCCTTAGCCTTCCAAGTAGCTGGGATTACAGGTGCACGTCACCACGCCCAGCTAATTTTTATATCTTTAGTAGAGATGGGGTTTCGCCATATTAGCCAGGCTGGTCTTGAGCTCCTGGCCTCAAGTGATCCACCCGCCTCGGTCTCCCAAAGTGTTGGGATTACAGGCGTTGAGCCACTGCGCCCGGCCAGGTTCCCTAAATTTAAGGCCATATTTCCAATCATTAATCTGCAAAAGTATAATAAATTAATCAAATATGTTCTCTATGCTTCCAGACTCTTCTTTTTGTTATTGTTTTATTTTTAATGTATATATATATTGGTATATTTTGTAGAGACCAGGTCTTGCTATGAGGTATGGGCTATGTTGTTCAGGCTGGTCTCAACCCCTGGGCTCAAGTGATCCTCCCACCTCTGCCCCTCAAAGTGTTGAGATTACAGGTGTGAGCCACCTTGCGCCACCTGCAGACTTTAGGCACCCTGTGTATGCACAGATACAGAACAATGTCCAAGTGGTATTATTCCATGGAAAAAAGCAAAGAAAAGTCCTGGGCAAAGTGTGAGCTCTGCCTGGTCTGTGTCACGAGGAACGGTGTGTAGACACAGACCCCTGTATGTGAATTGTGCATGTGAAAAACACCCCCGGGGAAGGTGGGGCAACGTGTGCAGTGAGGACCTGTGGTTGGGATGAGTCCTCAGGGATCAAGAGTGAGCAGCATCTGTCTTTCCACTATTGACCCTTTCATGCTTACATTTTATATTTTTACCATTTGCTTATATGATCGGCTTTAAAATCTCCCAAGCCTACTACTCTGGAGGCCGAGGCAGGAGAACCACTTGAGCCCAGGGGGTCGAGGCAGGAGCTGAGATTGTGTCACTGCACACTACAGCCTGTGCAACAGAGTGAGACCCTGTTTGGAAAAAAAAAATCACTGACATCTTAAAGGATAAAAACAAGGAGCTGGGTGCGGTGGCTCATGTCTGTAATCCCAGCACTTTGGGAAGCCAAGGCAGGCGGATCACAAGGTCAGGAGTTCAAGATCAGTGTGGTCAATATGGTGAAACCCCGTCTCTACTAAAAGTACAAAACTTAGTTGGGCGTGGTGGCACATGCCTGCAATCCAGCTGCTCAGGAGGCTGAGGCAGGAGAATAGCTTGAACCCGGGAGGTGGAGGTTGCAGTGAGCCCAGATTGAGCCACTGTACTCCAGCCTGGGTGACAAGAGCGAGACTGTCTCAAAAAAAAAAAAAAAAGAATGTATTAGGCTGGGCACTGTGGCTTATGCCTGAAATCCCAGGACTTTGGAAGGCCAAGGCAGGTGGATCACTTGAG
>NW_016107633.1:372607-380482 GCF_001604975.1 Cebus imitator
AGCAGCAGCAGCAGAAAAAAGAAAGAAGAAGAGGAGAAGAAGAAGAAAAAAGAAGAGAAGGAGGAGGAGGAGAAAGAGAAGAAGGAGAAGGAAGAAGAAGAAGAGGAAGAAGAAAAAAAGAAGAGAAGAGGAAAGAAGACAGAAGAAAGAAGAAGGAGGAGGAGGAGGAGAAGGGGGGCGGGGAAGAAGAAGAAAGAAGAACCACCACCACCAAGAACAAGAGCAGGAAGAGGCCTTACAGTAGACAGTGAGGGTGCTGAGGGGCGAGTAGCCCTCGCCCACACTGTTGGTCCCCCGGCACCAGTAAGCACCCGAGTGCTCGACCTCCACTGGCTCCAATCTCAGCGTCTGGCCCGGGTAGTGGAAGGTTCGGTTATTCCGGTCAAACCAGGTGTAGTAGGAGACGGGAGGGTTGGCATCGCTCTCACAGGTCAGGGCTGCCCTCCTCCCCTCCATCACTCGGTTCCCTGGGCTCATGGACACACGCAGCCTCCGGGGTGCATCTGCATAGCGGGTGGGGGAAAAGTGGGAGGTTACCACCAGGCAGGTCGCCAGTCCCCTCTCTGCTCCACTCCCAACCTCCGGCCCCCACTCACACAGCACTTGGAGCGTGCAGGGCTCGGATGCTGTCTGTCCGATGGAGTTCTTCACCCAGCAGCTGTAACTCCCGGTGTCTTCTGGGGAGATGGAGTCAAAGTTCAGCTCACTTTCTTCCCCCAGAAGTTTGCCATTTTTCTTCCAGAAGAACTGAACTTCTTTGGGGTGGCTGCTTGTGAAGCCACATTGGAGGCTGACTGAGTTCCCAGAGTAAATCTCGGAAGGGGGCTTGACTCTCCGGACCCACACGCCTCGGGGGGCATCTGGAGGGCAAGGGTCCCAAGCTGACCTCACCGTTCCCTGTCCCTCTTGCTGTCCCCAGGCCTCCCCTCCCCTTGGCCCCGAGGCCAGGCTCCTACCCCTCAATTTTGTCGAAGACACTGGCCCAGGCTCCAGCCTCGTCACCTTCCATCCCCATGTCCCAGCCAGGCTACCTCCCAGATCCCCCTGCCCAGCCCGGGGACTCACACTGGACATTCAGGGTGACCTGGGAAGCCCACGAGCACCAGTGGTTACAAGCTGCGCAGCTGACGACGTTGTTGTTCCAGGCAATGTTTTGGATCTTCAGCACCCCAGACGATGACGACTCCTGGGTGCTACCGGTTTTCCATTCATACCAGGTAACGCCGGGGTTACTGGAATTGTAGTTACAGGAAAGGGTCACCGTATCTCCTTCTCGAATCGCCGTGGGGTTTTGAATCACTGTGGTCACCTCCTTGGGAGGATCTGAAAGAAAACTGGAGAGGTGAGTAAAGAAAAGCCAGTTGTCCTTAGTGTCCCTTCCCTCTTGCTTCCTCTTCTCCCGCTACCTGTCCCAGGCATCCACACAGGTCCTAAAGTAGTTGAAAAGAAGCTTGTGCTTCCTTTCTGCATCTGCTCGAGGACAGAAACCCTGCCCTGGCTCTCTGGCCTGGCTGTGGTTTGGTGCAGGGGTCCAGAGCACAGCACCTGGGCCAGATGGCTGCTGAGAGGTGCACCGGCATGAGCTGCAGGTCTCAGTTTACGCATCTGTCAAATGGGGTCCTGAGGCCGGGCATGGTGGATCATGCCTGTAATCCCAGCACTTTGGGAGGCCAAGGAGGGTGGATCACCTGAGGTCAGGAGTTCGAGACCAGCCTGGCCAACACAGCAAAACCTGTCTCTACTAAAAATTTTAAAAATTGGCTATGCATAGTGGTGCATATCTGTAGTTCTCACTACTCAGGAGGCTGAGGCAGGAGAATAGCTCAAACCATTTTGGCCAGGCTTGTCTCTAACTCCTGACCTCAAGTGATCCACCCACCTCGGCCTCCCAAAGTTGCCTGGGATTACAGGCATGAGCCACCATAGCTAGCCAATTCATTCTTTTTTTTGAGACGGTCTCACTTAGTCACCAGGCTGTAGAGCAGCGGTGTGATCACTGGCTCACTGCAGCCTTGACCACCCCGCCTCAGATGATCCTCCCACCTTACCCTCCTGTGTAGCTGAGACTACAGGCATGCACGACCATGAGAGGCTAATTTTTTTGTAGAGATGAGGTTTTACCATGTTGCCCAAGCTGGTCTCAAACTCTTGGCCTCAAGTGATCCACCCACCTCAGCCTCCCAAAGTGCTGGGATTGCAGGTGTGAGCCACCGCGCCACCGTGCCTGGCCCTCATCTATAATCCCAGCCCCAGCATTTTCTTTTCTTTTTTGTTTGAGACCCGGGTCTTGCTCTGTCACCCAGGCTGGAGTGCAGTAGCAGGAACATAGCTTACTGCAGCCTCACCCTCCTGGGCTCAAGCAATTCTCCCACCTTGGCGCACCCAGTAGCTGGGAGCACAGGCGCGCACCACCACGCCCAGCTAATTTTTGCATTTTTTGTAGAGATGGTATCTCACTCTGTGTGACCCAGGCTGGTCTCAAACTCCTGCGCTCAAGCGACCCTCCTGCCTTCGACTCCCAAAGAGCTGGGATTGCAGGTGTGAGCCACCGTGCCTGGCCTCATTCATTCAATAAGCATCTATTGAGCACCTTCCGTGAGCCGGGCCCTATGCTGGGAGCTGGGAACGCAGCTGTGAACAGCAACAAAGCCCCTACCCTGAGAAGCTGACATGTCAGGAGACCCTGGCTGCTCCTTACTCTTGACTGTAGGACCCGGGAATGCCTGCACCCCATCTGCCTTCCCCCTCCCTGTGTCCATCGTCTCTCCCTAGAACCAGACGCTGCATGGCTACTCACAGTGGACGTCCAGCTCAGCTCCCGGGCCCCTCTGTCCAGCACCAAGAATGTTTTCCGCCACGCAGGAATAAGTCCCAGCGTGCCAGGGGAGGGCCTTGGTGATGCAGAATGTCCCCTCTGTCCTTCCCTGCACTTCTTTCCCATTGTGGTACCACGTGTAATTTGTTGGAGGAGGATTGGCCTGTGATGTGCAAAGAAACTTGACTTCATTTCCCTCCACAGCCGGTGACGGGGAGATCTGAACGCTGGAAGGTTCTGGGGCATCTGGAAGAGGGGGCAGAGGCGAGTGGGGAGGTGAGGAGAGCACCCCCTCAGCCTGAGCATACGGCTCCGAGAGTCCCTGAGGCTCCCCTCTCCGGGTCCTCTCCTGCCAACTCCCTGCCTGGCCCACCCCCAGCTCCGAGGGGCTCACACTGCACTTGTAGGACCACTGGGTCTGACATTCCTGTGCCCACGTCATTGGTGGCCTGACAGCAGTACGTCCCATTCTGGTGCTTGGTCACTGCCGGCAGCGCTAGCCTGAGTGTGTTCTGTCCCTCCAACAGGGCCCCATCCTTGCGCCAGGATACAGTCCTGTAGTCCGGGTTGCTGCTGCTGACCTCGCAGGTCATGGTCACAGAGTCCCCCTCCCTCACCGTGAGTTCACTGGGAGTGATCTTGATCTTCAATTGTGGTCTGTCTGGAGAAGCAGAGGGACAGTCAGGGAGGGAGCGGGGAATTCTCAGAGGGCAGAAGGTGGGGAAAGGACTTTTATTCTGACAAAGCGGTGACCCAGGTCACGGTCTGGTCATGGCCTCCTAACTTGGCTTTCAGCTTCCCCCTCCCACTTCCTCTGCCTGCTGGTCTCCACCAGCAGCATGCAGGGTTCCTCACACCATGCACCAGACCTCGTCAGTCCTGCGGGAAGCCACAAGTGGGTTCCACGTGTTGCACAGAATCCCAGACCCTCACTGCAGCCCTTGGGATCCAGAGTCCCGCTCCATCTCCTGCCTCCTGTCCTGCCATGTGACCCTCAGCCTCTGAGATCCTCCCACTCCCAGCTCCTGCCTCCAGCCTTTGAACATGCTCTTCTCTTCCCCTGAAGTCCTCCTCTCGAAAGAAAATATTCGCTAGCCTCAGCCCCTCCCTCTGTTCCAATCAGCTTAAGTGCTCACCTTCTTAAAGAGATCTCTCTCCATCACTCCCCTCTCCTGGCCTTATTTTTTTCCTGATACGCACATCTTCCTACAACAGTGTTGTATCTTTCTTTGTTAACATTGCTTTGCTCCATATTCTAATGTCTTGGCTCGTGCTCTGTATTTCTTTGTTAATCCATTTGTTGTCCGTCTCTTTCACTGCAGTGCCGGCTCCAGCTCCGTGTGGGGCAAGAGCTTTGCTCACTGCTGCACCCTGCCTCCTGCCCTGTGCCCACCCCCCCACAGCTGGCAGCCCTAACAAGGCCTGGAACCTAGCAGGTTTGTGATACATGTTTATTGAATGAATGAGGCACAAAATAAAAAATCCCCCCCAAGAGGGAAACAAAGAGACCTAACCAGATAATCCCCAAATCATGTCTCTGCTTGAGGATGGACCGTTTTTTTTTTTGTTTTGTTTTGTTTTTTTGAGATGGAGTCTGGCCCTGTCGCCCAGGCTGGAGTGCAGTGACTGGTGAGATCTCGGGTCACTGCAACCTCTGCCTCCTGGGTTCAAGTGATTCTCCTGCCTCAGCCTCCCGAGTAGCTGAGACTACAGGCACACGCCATCACGCCTTGCCGATTTTTTGCATTTTTAGTAGAGATGGGGTTTCACCGTGTTAGCCAGGATGGTCTCAATCTCCTGACCTCATGATCCACCTGCCTCTGCCTCCCAAAGTGCTAGGATTACAGGTGTGAGACACCACGCCTGGCCAAGGATGGACCGTTTTATTCTGTTAGGCTAAAAGGAATGGATTTCCCAAAACCCCAGGGCTGACAAGATGGGTGGTGCCAGAGGGAGGTCAGTGTGACCGGGGCTCGAGGACGCCCCTGTCTGTGCAGGCTTCCCAGTGCCTTGGGTGCATGCCCCCTGCGGGGGCTGGGTAGAAGATGCCAAAGACCTGGCCCTTCCCATAGGAGCGTCGGGGAGACTCACGCTTCACATTCAGCTGCACTGTGTCTTCGGAGAGGACCTTCCCTTCCGCATCTCGGAGCTGGCAGGTCACATTCTTCCCGTGGTGACTCCACTGCGCCTTGAACTTGAGCTCGCTCCGGGTGAAGAGAGACTCAGGGACCTTGCTCCAGGTAAAGACAGACTCAGGGACCACGGAGGTTGGGGTGACAACAGCCTGTGCCATTGAATCCCCCTCCAGGAACCACTGCAATCGGATCTGATACCCATGGCAGGAGAAATTCAGCAAGCAGGTCAGAGTGATTTCCTGGGATTCTTGAATTTCTGGAGGGAGCTGGATATGAGGTGGAAAAGGCCTTTCTGCAAAAGAACAGAGCCCATCCTGGAGCCTGGGGGACTAAGGACGTGAGTGTACACCTGGCTTTAGATGTCCCATCCCAGGTCACCCCTCAGGAACCCCTTGCCACATCATTCCACCTCTCTCCAGTCCTGCTTTGTTTTTTTGGGGGGTGGGGGATGAAATCTCCCTGTGTCACCCAGGCTGGAGTGCAGTGGCGAGATCTCAGCTTGCTGCAACCTCCGCCTCCCCAATTCAAGTGATCCCCCTGCCTCAGCCTCCCAAGTAGCTGGGATTACAGGCACCACCACCATGCCCAGCTAATTTTTTGTATTTTTAGAAGAGATGGGGTTTTACCATGTTGGCCCAGCTGGTTTTGAAGTCCTGACCTCAGTGATCCTTCTGCCTTGGCCTCCCAAAGCCCTGGGATTACAGGTGTAAGCCACCATGCCGGGTCTCTTCTTTTTCTTTAGAGACAGGGTCTTGCTCTGTCACCCAGGCTGGAGTGCAGTGGCACAGTCTTAGCTCACTGCAGCCTCGACCTCCTGGGCTCAAGCAATCCTCTCACCTCAGTCCCCTGAGTAACTGGGACTACAGGCATGTGCCACCACACCTAGCTAGTTTTTAAAATTTGTTGTAGAGATAGGGTCTTGCCATGTTACCCAAGCTGGTCTCAAACTCCTGGGCTCAAGTGATCCTCCGACCTCAGCCTCCCAAAGTGCAGGGCTTACAGGCGGGAACTGCTGCACCCAGCCTAGACCTGCTGTTCTCCACTTTGAATCACTTTTGCTCACCTGAAATCCTCTCTGAAAGGCCTTGACCATACTAAACGTCCTTGGGAATTGTGATCTATACTTCTTTCATTCTCATTGCCGGATGTGTGCTTTCTGAATGATGCAAGGTTGTACTCCCACCACCTCTAAGTGTATTTTACCAGTTTAGTTCATGTGCTTTTCGGCTTTGACAACCTTGTGTTGTTTTCCTGGCTTCATTCAGTATTGGAGCCATCCAAGCACGGCATTCCTTTAGTGGGGTGGGTCTGTGTGCAGCCAGCCTCAGCTTTCCCCCAGGCTGAACCACTCGCTTCAGACAGCGGGGTCTGAAGCTGCATCACTCACCCCAAATTTAAGGCTGCTCAGAACTACGCATCCAGGAAACAGGATGTGGAACAGAGTAAGCACACTCCTAGGGCAGAGACCCCACACCTGTGTCTGATGGGTCAAATTTGCCCCTACATGTGCAGTGCAATAACTGAGCCTGTGTTATAAAAAATTTAAGACGTTCATTTTAATTCTTTTCTTTTCTCTTTGTCTTTTCCTTCCTCCATGCATGATTAGTTGCATTTGGTCATTTCAGTAGCAGGTAACCATTAATTCACTAATAATTGATTAACTTATATCCTCACCTCCTGGGGGCGGTCTGCAAGATAAATGAACTTGTCTTTCAAAGAACAGTGATCCTTAGGTCTCACAGACCTCCTTGATGACATGCAGAAATTTAATGAGCCGAGGCCAGGTACAGTGGCTCACGCCTGTAATTCCAGCACTTTGGGAGGCCGAGGCGGGTGGATCACAAGGTCAGGAGTTCAAGACCAGCCTGGCCAACATGGTGAAACCCCGTCTCTACTAAAAATACAAAAATTAGCTGGGTGTGGTGGCGGGTGCCATAGTCCCAGCTACTCGGGAGGCTGAGGCAGAAGAATCGCTTGAACCTGGGAGGCGGAGGTTGCGGTAAGCTGAGATCACGCCACTGCACTCCAGCCTGGGCGACAAGAGCAGGACTCAGTCTCAAAAAAAACCAAAACAGAAAAAAGAAATTTGATGAGCCGAGGGGCACAACAGCTTTGATGATCGGGATGTCATACCTGCACACCTACTTTACTCATAAAAGCCCCCAGTAATGCTCAAAGTCAGCTTAGATTTGAGAGTTTCCCTCATCCCTCCCCTCGCTTTGGCTAAATTAAAGAAACCTTTTCTCAGCTTCTAAGCACTGATGTGTCAGTGTTTGGCTGACTACGCATTGGGAGCTAAAAACTGGCTTTTTGGGTTTCACAACAGTATCATCTAGCCTTGAAGAGCTCATGGGAACGTGCCATGAACATTAACACGTGGAGAGATCTCACTGGAAAATCTGGATTTCCATCGTCTCTTGAAAAATCAGAAGATCTGGCCGGGTTCAGTGGCTCACACCTGTAATCCCAATGCTTTAGGAGGCTGAAGCAGGAGGATTGCTTGAGGCCTGGGCAACATAGCAAGACCCATTTCTACAACAAATTAAAAAGTTAGCCAGGCATGGTGGCATGTACCTGTGATCTCAGTTGCTCTGGAGGCTGAGATGGGAGGATCGCTTGAGCCCAGGAGATCAAGGCTACAGTGAGCTGAGATTGCGCCACTGCACTTCAGCCTGGGCGACAACAGAGCAAGACCCTGTCTCATAAAAAGGGAAGGGAGGCCAGGCGCGATGACTCATGCCTGTAATCCCAGCACTTTGGGAGGCTGAGGAGGGTGGATCACCTGAGGTTGGGAGTTTGAGACCAGACTGACCAACATGGAGAAACCCGTCTCTACTAAAAATACAAAATTAGCTGGGCATGGTAGTGCATGCTTATAATCCCAGCTACTTGGGAGGCTGAGGCAGGAGAATCGCTTGAACCCAG
>NW_016107633.1:380533-401403 GCF_001604975.1 Cebus imitator
AAAAAAAAAAAAAAAAAAAAAAAAAAAAAAAAAAAAAAAAAAAAAAAAAAAAAAAAAAAAAAAAAGGAAGGGGAAGGGGAAAAGAAGAGAAAAAAAGTAAAATGAGCATCTTGTGATTTTTATAAGGTAGGCTCAGTTACGGCATTGCACGCGTAGGGGTGGATTTGACCCATCAAATAGGTCTGGAGCTGAGGGAGTGTGGTCACTCATTTTCATACTAGGTTTCCTTGGTGAGCAGCTCTGAGCAGCCCTATGTTTGGGGTGAGCGATGCAGCTTCAGACCCCGCTGTCTGAAGGGGGTGGTCCAGCCTGGGGAAGAACCGAGGCTGGCTGCACACAGACCCACCCCACTAAAGGAATGTGGTGCTTGGATGACTCCAACACTAAGGCCAAACACAAGTTTGTCACCAAAGCTGAAAACTACATGGTGAGAAAGAAAGTGAGAAAGATCGGAAGATCTGACAACCTTAGAATCCAGGTCCCAGAAGGGCAGGAGCTATGGGTGAGATGGGACGCCTGAGGTCCCACAGCTCCGTCTAGTGCTGCCACCTCGCCATCGCCACCCGCCAGCGTCCCCTGCCTGAGCTCTGCAGGCAGCTCAGTTTGTGAGCTCTGTGCCAAGAGTCAGGTATTTCCTGCCCCCAGCTCGCCCCTACCCAGAGCAGAGGACCCACTTCCTGAAGGCCTTACCAGAGACACTGAGGTGTGTTCTTCCCATCCATTTACTTTTCTGGGATTCCATCCTCAGCCCCAGCGGACCACTGTCATTGACGTATACCGGGTTGATTCTCAGTGTGCAGTTGTTCTTGTTGTGCCCCAGGAATTGCACCCTTTGTTCAGAGGGAAACCTTCCGTCCTCTTTGTTTTCATAGAGTCTGGTCCCCTCGAAGCTCTTGGTTTTGTCATTATACTCAGGATTGTGGAACAGGGTGAATCTTTTCAGAGCATCACCGGAATCTGGGATTCTGTAGATGCAGGGGACCCAGACGCAGGCCCCCTCCCAGGCGTAGAGGGCTTCAGGGTGCTCAAGTCTCCAGTTGCTTGAGGCAGAGAAAGCCAAGTGTTCTGGAATTCACCACAGTGATCAGAAAGCATTATTGAGGGGGCATGAGAGCCTTCTTTTAAAAACTATTCTTTATTTTTAAATTTGTTTAATTTTTTATTCTTTTTAGAGATGGGAGGGTCTTGTTATGTTGCCCAGGCTGGTCTTGAACTCCTGACTTCCAGTGATCCTCCCGCCTCAGCCTCACAAAGCGCTGGGGTCACAGGCAAGAGCCACCACACCCAGACGAGACCTTTCAAAAGACTACAGAATTCCCTCTGAAGATAGTGGGAGAGATACAGGAAGTCACAAAGACAGCAGGATGCAAAGAGAGAAGTGTATGTATATATGGGAAAGGTACATATTTGTATGTACATTTGTAATCTATACACACTGGCCACCCCACCCTACCCTATGTTGACGCCTCTTAGCCCAGGTCTTTCCTCCTCCTCCAGTGCCCACTGACATCCCAGAACCCCAGTACCAGCCCAGGCCACAGTCCTTACCCAGGAGCAGGAGCCAGGGGCCGAGGAGATGCATGGTGTCGTGTCTGGGTAGAAGCCTGAGCAGGGGAGAGTTTGTCTTTGAGCCGTCTGGTGGCTTACTTCTTCCACATGGCTTTTCTTGCGCACCCACTGAGTTCTGACCCTTCCCCTGGCTCCGGGAGGACCCGGTCTGATTGCATTGTGGGGATATGGCATTTGGGATCCTCACAGAGTTCTTTCGTTTTTGGTTTTTTTTTTTTTCTTTGAGACAGAGTCTCGCTTTGTCACGCAGGCTGGAGTGCAGTGGTGCGATCTCAGCTCACAGCAAGCTCTGCTTCCCAGGCTCAAGTGTTCCTCTGGCCTCAGCCCCTCAAGTAGCCGGGTAAAGGCAGGTGCCACCACGCCCAACTAATTTTTGTATTTTTAGTAGAGATGGGGTTTCACCATGTTGGCCAGGCTGGTCTTGAACTCCAGACCTCGTGAACCACCTGCCTCAGCCTCCCAAAGTGCTGGAACTACAGGTGTGAGCCACTACTCCCAGCCCAGAGTTTTTTCTCCTTCAGCCTGAGAGCTCCACGGGGGCAGTCTCTCTCTCTTTTCAGAACTCCTTCCTTTCTTCCTTCATTCCTCCCTTGCTTCCTTTTTTCCATCCATTCATTTACCCATCTCTAATTTTATAAGCTTCCTACCCAGGTCTCAGGCTTTGAGTGGCATCAGACCACTGTGTGCCTCAAATGTCAGGCCCTGGATAACACGGAGCTCTCCCTGGTGCTGCTCATCAAGGATTATACTCAGGGACAGACATGGTCAAAATTTGGTTTGAAAGATCAGGTAAAAGAGAATTCTAAAACCAGTAACAAAGTATGGGTTAGCTGGGCACAGTGGCTTATGCCTGTAATCCCAATACTTTGGGAGGCCGAGACAGGCATATCACTTGGGGTCAGGACTTCGAGAGCAGCCTGGCCAACATGGTGAATCATCATCTTTTTTTTTTGTTTGTTTGAGACCGAGTTTCACTCTTGTTGCCCAGGCTGGAGTGCAATGGTACAATCTCAGCTCAGCCCAACCTCCGCCTTCAGGGTTCAAATGACTCTCCTGCCTCAGCCTCCCGAGTAGCTGGGATTACAGGCATGCACCACCATGCCTGGCTAATTTTGTATTTTTAGTAGAGATGGGGTTTCTCCATGTTTATCAAGCTGGTCTTGAACTCCCAATCTCAGGTGGTCCGCCCGCTTCAGCCTCCCAGAGTGCTGGGTTTACAGGTGTGAGCTACCGCACCCAGCCTGAAACCCCATCTTTACCAAAAATACAAAAAAAAAAAAAATCAGCCAGGCATGGTGGCACACACCTGTGATCTCAGCTACCCAGGAGGCTGAGGCAGGAGAATCGCTTGAACCCAGGAGGTGGAGGTTGCAGTGAGCCGAGATCTCAGCACTGTACTCCAGCCTGGGTGACAGGGCAAGACCCTGTCTCAAAAACGGCAACAACAGCAACAACAACAAACCCCAAAACACATAAAAAACAAAGTATGATACCAGAAGAACATTTTGAGGGGTCTGGAAGGTCTCAGGAGAATGTGGTCCAAAGGTCCCCATCAGATGCCCCACAGGCCGGGTAGGAAACATAAATCAACCAGGTAGTGACAAAAGCTGTGCCTTCTCTAAAGGTGGTGGCTGTCTCAGTTCCAGCCAGTCATTGCCAGACAGAACCTGGCTGAGCTCACACTGTCTGATCTTCCACTGTTTTAAGAGAAGGAGCCAAACTTCTATGTGGAATGTCCTACTTCAGAAGAAAAATAGACCAGGAGAGGATTACTTGAAGTCAGGAGTTTGAGACCAGCCTGGGCAACATAACAAGACCTCATGTCTACAAAAAAATTTAAAAACTAGCCAGGCATGGTGGCACATACCTGCAGTCTCAGCTAATCAAGAGGCTGAGGTGGGAGGATCATTTGAGCCCAGGAAGTCAAGCCCGTGGTGATCTCCCCACTTCACTCCAGCCTGGGCAGCAGAGCGAGACCCCATCAAAAAAAAAATAAAAATAAATAAACTAAAAATATACAGAGCTGGTTCAACAAAACCTGTCTGGGGGTTAGGTTTTGCAACTGCTGCCCATCTCTCTCTTCCTCTATGCAATGAACGTGTCCTCTACCATCCCTGACCTCTGCACAGAGTTATATTTACATAGAGTTAAATTTAAGTCCCAATTTACATGATCGTGGCCCTCTGTACTGGCCCCCTGGGACCCCGAAGGATGTGACAGCAGAGTGTGTCTCCGGTCTCAGCACCAACCCAAGCCCCGCCCACTCACCCGCCAATGTTTCCCAGGCATCAGTGTTCCCCTTTCTGTCTGTTTATCTCCTCTGGCCACATGGCTCATGCCGAGGGCTGCTGGGGGTCCAGTCATGGGCGTGGGGAATGCTAAGCTGCTTGCCAACAGCAGGAAGGGGGTCTGGCCTGGTCTGAGCATGAATTCAGGGTGCAGGGTCTGAAGCTGAGGCAGATTCCCCAGGCAGAGCTGACATCAGCTCTGCAGATGCTCATAATGTCACATACAAAAAGCGTCTTCAAGGTCACATTCACTTGAGAAAAGCAGGGTTAAAGAGTTAAGTAAGATTTTTTTTTTTTTTTTGAGAGTCTCATTCTGTTACCCAGGCTGGAGTGCAGTGGCATGATCTCAGCTCACTGCAACCTCTGCCGGGTTCAAGTGATTCTCCTGCCTCAGCCTCCTGAGTAGCTGGGACTGTAGGCATGTGCCACCACTCCCATCTGATTTTTTGTCTGTTTGTTTTACTAAAGATGGAGTTTCACCATGTTGGCCAGGCTGGTTTCAAACTCCTGACCTCAGGTGATTCACCCAACTTGGCCTCCGAAAGTGTAGGGATCACAGGCATGAGCCGCCGTGCCTGGCATAAGTTAGATTCCTTACTGCAGGACTTTAAAAACCTTTTAGTAAACTCTATCTACACCATTAATCTCTAGACATGGGGACTAGAGTATAGTATAACAGATTGTCCACACTTCTTTAGCCATGGGATCTATTTTACATGTTGTATAAAAAACTTTGCAGGGTTGCAGGGCCAGTGCTCTTTGAAATCCCCTCAAGGTTCCCTAAGGGGTGACAAGGGAACCTGTGGCAAGGACTAGACTCCATTCCATGCAGTGGAGACTTGCCTCCAGGAGCTGGGCCATTGTGCCTGCTCTGCCAGCACCCTCTAGCCACACCCTCCTCTGGGCTGGGCTGGAGTATCCCAGCAGGCCTGGGAGATGGGTGCCTCCAGAGCAGGACTGTGTGCTGCCTCAAGGAGCTCCAGGAGTCTCTGGAGCACAGGAGTAGGGCCCCAGGCCCACGAATTGGAAGGCTGAATATTGAGAGCAAATTCTGACGTCTGTGATATATCATATTGTTTGCTGAGGGCGGCAGCAAGGAAAACCTAGTCAGCCCCCTAAAGTAGAAAACTGCTTAAGACATTCTAAAACAGTAGCCAATATGAATATGTCCCACACCAGATGAATTAGTTCTTTGAACACAGGATATGTGACTCTTTCCTTTATTCCCTTGTAAAGAGTACTCTCTAGTTTATCTTTAACCTATAGTGAACATACACTAGCTGCCTGGTTAGTTTATCTTTAACCTATGAAAGAGCAAAGAGCATCCGCTTGTTAAACTTGTCACTGGAATGTAAAGAATAAATACGTGGGTTAGTCTGCTCTGGGCTGTCAGCTGAGAATGCTGTAAGTCCCCTGATGTCTCACCTTTGCTTTCTATCTCTGTGTGTCTGTTTCTTAATTCCTGCAGCGCCACCTGGGTTGGGGTCTCCACAGCCAAGCTGGTCTCGGCAGCTGAGGGTGGGGAGGAGGTTAGGGAGAGCAGTCATTATGCACAGAGGCTCAAGACAGGGCCATGCTGTCCAGACCTTCTTAGCCCTGCCTTGTTGAGGGCCTTGCAGAATCTTGGGGCCGGCCTCCCTGGCCCCATTCTTCCCTCCTGGGCATCCAATAACTTACCCTACTCTCGGAAAACTCACCAGGCTGGCAGGGTGGAAACTCAGGGCAGGGGTCTGTCTACAACCTGTTGTAACACAGGTAAGAGAGAGCCAAGGAGATCCCCGCTGTGTTCCCAGCTCTGGGAGGTATGCCTGGCCCATCTGCTGTTCCATAATAACTTGCTTGTCAAATGCAAAATAAAAGCAAAATGGTTTTTACCTGTTTCCACGTGTCTTCCCTCTTCAGGGATGCTGGCAGCATCTGAGAGTGAAAGGAGAAGTACAGTCAAGTCTCTGGTCAGAGAAGTTTACCTTCCGTGGCCACACCCCCTGCTTCTCTGTGGCTCTGCGGGGGACCAAGCAGCATCGTGACCTGGGGAATGGGGAAGAGACGATGGAGGGGATGCGGGCTTGGAGTCAGACTGGAAGACTAAAATATCTACGGACAGTTATTCCTTTCTGTGCATGGGTTTGCAATATCAGATCAGAACAGGCTCCTCCACAACTCCCCCTTTGCCCAGCTCTCAGGAAATGTGAATGACTCACGCCAAGCAGGAGGACTGCCAGCTCACTGAAAAAGGCACAGGCCCCCCGAAAGTATTTGTAATTTAGTGACACCATCCAGTTACTACCACTTCCACTACTTTCCATCGGAGGCATAAATGATGGGGAATCTGACCACCTGCGCTGAAGCTTCAGCAGCCCCCAAGGGCTGAGGGAGGAGCACACAGATATCGAGAAGGAAAAAGATATCTTGACCAGGTGCGGTGGCTCACGCCTGTAATCCCAGCACTTTGGGAGGCTGAGGTGGGTGGATCACATGAGGTCAGGAGCTCGAGACCATCCTGGCCAACATGGTAAACCCCGTCTCTACTAAAAATACAAAAAATTAGCTGAGTATATTGGTGGGCACCTGTAATCCCAGCTGCTCTGGAGCCTGAGGCAGGACAATTGCTTCAACCTGGGAGTCAGAGGTTGCAGTAAGCCAAGATCACGCCACTGCACTCCAGCCTGGCGACAGAAGGAGACTCTGTCTTAAAAAATAATAATAAATATTATTTGATAATAAAAAGGAATGAGGTACTGATAGGTGCTATAACATGGATGAACTTTTTATTTATTTATTTTTTGAGATAGAGTTTCACTCTTGTTGCCCAGGCTGGAGTGCAGTAGCATGATCTTGGCTCATTGCAGCCTCTGCCTCCCGGGTTCAAGCGATTCTCCTGCCTCAACCTCCTGAGTAACTGGGATTACAGGTGCACACCACCACATTCAGCTAATTTTTCATATTGTTAGTAGAGATAGGGTTTTACCATGTTGGCCAGGCTGGTCCTGAACTCCTGACCTCAGGGGATCCACCCACCTCGGCCTCCCAAAGTGCTGGGATTACAGGTGTGAGCCACCATGCCCAGCAACGGATGAACTTTGAAAACATTAAGTGAAAGAAGCCAGTCACAAATTGTTACATATTGTGTTACATATTCCATTCATATGAAATAGTCAGAAAAGGCAAATCTGTAGAGACAGAAGTAGATGTCGTGGTTGCATAGGGCTGGGGTGGGTGCGGAATTCGAGAGGAAATGAAGAGTGACTGCTCATGGGCATGAGATTATTCTGGGGGTGACGAAATGTTCTAAAACTGGTTGTGGTGATGGTTGTAAAACTCAGTGAATAGACTCAAGACCATTCAATTGGACATTTTACATGGGTGTGTTTTATGGCATATGATGAATTATATCTCAGCAAAGCTGTTATATATGTAGCATATATATAATATATGACAGCTTTACATTATATAGTGTGTGCATATATATGTGTGTGGTGTAAGTATATCATGTATATATAGTAAAAACCAGGCTGGGCGCGATGGCTCACACCTGTAATCCAGCATTTTGGGAGGCTGAGGCAGGCAGATCACCTGAGGTCAGGAGTTCAAGGCCAGCCTGGCCAACATGGCAAAACCCTATCTCTACTCAAAATACAAAAATTAGCAGGGCGTGGTGGTGTGTGCCTATAATCCCAGCTACTCAGGAAGCTGAGGCAGGACAGTCACCTGAGCCCAGGGGGCGGAGGTTGTAGTGAGCCTCGATCCAGCTACACTCCGGCCTGGGTGACAAATGGAGATTATGTCTCTAAATAAATACAAACCAGTCCAATTAGAAAATAGGCAAAAGACATGAAGACACATGTTCCTGAAGAAGGTATACAGAAGGCAAATAAGCACATGAAAAGATGTCCCACATCACCAGCCACTAGTGAAATGCAAATTGAAACCCATGACAAGATATCACGTTAGAACAGCTAAAATTAAAAAACCAATAATGGCAACGCCAAACGCTGGTGAGGATGCCGTGAACTTGAATCATTCACACAGGGTCGGTAGGAATGCAAAATGATCCGGCTACTCTGGAAAAGATTTTGTCACTTTCCTGAAAACCTAAACAAAATATACCTACCAGATGACCCAGCAATTGCACTCCTGGGCATTTTATCCTCAAGAAATGAAAATGTATGGCTACACAAAAACCTGCACACAATTATTCACAGCAGCTTTATTTGTAATAGCCAAAAACTAGAAGCAGGCTGGGCGCGGTGGCTCACGCCTGTAATCCCAGCACTTTGGGAGGCTGAGGCAGGCGATCACCTGAGGTCAGGAGTTCAAGACCGGCCTGGCCAAGAGGGTGAAACCCCATATCTACTAAAAATACAAAATTACCTGGGCATGGTGGCGCATGCCTGTAATCTTAGCTACTCGGAAGGCTAAGGCAAGAGAACTGCTTGAACTTGGGAGGCGGAGGTTGCAGTGAGCTGAGATTGCACCATTGCATTCTAGCCTGGGCAACAAGAGCAAGACTCTGCCTCAAAAAGAAACAAAACAAAACAAAAAAAACAAAAACAAAACTGGAAACATCCAATGCCTCCTTCGACAGGTGAGTTGCTTAACAGATTATGATACATCCGTGCCATGGAGTACTACGCAGCAGTAGAAAGGAGTGAGGTGTGAACAGGATACAGGCAACGCCTTGGATAATTCTGAAGAGCGGTACAGAAAGTGAAAAAAACCAGTCTCCAAGGATGACATGTGTCGTAACATTCTTTTTGTTTGTTTTTTGAGACGGAGTTTCGCCCTGTCACCCAGGCTGGAGTGCAGTTGCAGGATCTCAACTCGATGCAACCTCTGCCTCCTGGGTGCAAATGATTCTCCTGCTTCAGCTTCTTAATAGCTGGGGTTACAGGCACCTGCCACCACCAGGCCTGGCTAATTTTTGTATTTTAGTAGAGACAGGGTTTCACCAGGCTGGCCAGGTTGGTCTCAAACTCCTGACCTCAAGTGATCCACCTGCTCTCTGGGATTACAGGTGTGAGCCTCCGCACCTGGTTGTAACATTTTTGAAATAGCAAAATGATAGAGGTGGAGAAGATGAAAAGTTGCCAGGGGTTAGGGATGGTGGGAAAGTGTACGATTCTGAAGGGCGTAGCATGAGGGAGGTCTTTGTAGTGACAGAATAATTCTGTATCTGGATTGCAGTGGTGGTTCTATTCATCTAGATGTGATAAAATGGCACAGAACTGTACACACACATTATACCAATGTCAAATTCCTGGTTTTGATATTGACCTGAATTATTTAAAAAGTAACCATCAGGGCACGCTGGGTGAAGAGCACACTAGACTTCTCTGTTCTATCTTTGTAACTTTCTGTGAATCTATACTTATTTCAAAATAAAATTAAAAAAAAAAATTTTTTTTTTGCAGCCTCGAACTGGAGATGGGCTCAAGTGATCCTCAGCCACCCGAGTAACTAGAACTACAGGCGCCACCCAGCTAATTTATTTTTTATTTTTTGTTGAGTTGGGGATTCTCTACATTGCCCATTCTGGTCTCGAACTCCTGGCCTCAAGCGATCCGCTGTGTCAGGCTTCCAAGATGCTAAGATTACAGGCACAAGTCATCTCACCTGGCCATGATTTTTTTTTTAATCCCAGCAATCTCAATGCGGGACTCCAGGCCAGGTGACCAGGCCCCAAAGATATCAGGCAGGGGACCCTTTGGGACTTGAATCCCTGCTCCTCACCTAGAAGGAGAAGCTGAGGTTTCTGCAGGCCACAGTGCCAGGCATGGCTCAAAGTCTTGTAACAGGAGGAGACTGGACCACGGGCTTGTAGATGTGTCTTGATTTCAGAGGCCAAGGGCTGCATGGAGAACGCAAGGGAGGAGGAGCAGGACCCCTGAGAACGCAGCCTCTGTGCTTTCCCTTTTCCTTCCCCCTTTTCTCCAAACAGGTCATTGGTCTCCTTTTTTGGTGACTTGACCGTGAGCCCCTTGCCAGGGAAGCAGTGAAACCAGGCAACTAACAGAGTCCCTGTGAGCCCTGGGTGGCCACGCCCAGCCTGGCTGTGTCCCCCTCGCCCCTGACCTCTGCCCAGGACAGTAATAAGACGAAAACAACCATAGTGTCTTCCTCACAGGGCTAGCGACACACACGCAATACACTCAGCAGCCCGCACAGCCCACAAGCATGCAGTAAAGCGACCTGGGTTCCAGTCCCAGTTCTGCCATGAATCTGCTATGACATTGCCTCAGTTTCCCCTCCCAGGGTGGTAATAAGATTGCTACTAGGACTTCAGGGCTGTGCTGTGACAGGTCCCCAGCCCCTACGGCACTTTGCACGGTGGCTACTATGGAACGGGCTGTCCGTAAAAGTGAGCTGTCATTATTCCAGACATTGTCACGTGCCCTGCTGACCCAGCACTCCCTGGAGACATTCATTCACACACCTCTGGCTACTCAGTCCCAGCCTGAGATTCACAGCGAGGCCCTTTGGGACTAAACTGTCATTTCCTCCCCGCTCCCTAGGCACATCGAGATCTAGGGTGGGAAGGGGTGTTCAGCTCAACTGCTGCCAGACTTCTCTGTTCTATCTTTGCAACTTCCTGTGATAACTATTTCAAAATTAAAAGAAATGTTTAAAAAATGTGTGAGACGAGGTTGTCACCTCCTGTTTAAGGAGCAGCCTGGAGCTGAGAGCAAGAAGAGCGGAGGAAGAAAGAGGCTTGGCTATTTCCTTCTCCCTTTTCTCTTTTTCTTATTTATTTATTTATTTATTTGAAATGTGGGAGTCTTGCTCTGTCACCCAGGCTGGAGTGTAATGGTGCAATCTCAGCTCACTGCAACCTCCACCTCCTAAGTTCAAGTGATTCTCCTGCCTCAGCCTTCCAAGTAGCTGGGACTACAGGTGCCCACCACCACACCTGCCTAATTTTTGTATTTTTAGTAGAGATGGGGTTTCTCCATGTTGGCCAAGCTGGTCTCGAGCTCCTGACGTCAGGTGATCTGCCCGCCTTGGCCTCCCAAAGTGCTGGGATTACAGACATAAGATACCGCACTCAGCGTTTTTTTTTTTTTGTTTTGTTTTTTTTCTTTTTTAGCGACTGAGTCTTACTGTGTTTCCCAGTCTGGAATACAATACAGCTCACTGCAGACTCAAACTCCTGGACTCAAGCCATCCTCCTGCCTCAGCCTCCCGTGTAGTTGGGACTACAGGCGTGCACCACTGTGGGAAGCAGCAAAGTTCCTCTTTAAAGTTTTCTTTCTTGTTAAAGAATAAACCATAAGTGTGCTAATAACTCTTTGTTAAGCCCTATCCTATGTAGCTGATAGATATGCCATGCTTACAGGCACATAGTACGTTCTATGTCCTTGTACTTTAACCAAGGTATCTGTGCTCACAGGCATGTCCCAGCTCGCCATTGTTTTTACCTGTTTAGAAAAGCTGTAAGTTATTAGCCAATTGGGTTTTAGTTTAAATTGTGAGGTCTGGCTCCAGCAAACCGAGATCAGACACAGCAGTAAGGACGACCCCAAATGCGTAAGGGATAAACGTGTCTGCTTTTCCTTTGTTCGTTATACTCTCGTGGCAAGTTGGCTAGCGAGGGTACCCTTCCTGCCATACAGGAAGTAAAAAAGTAAAAATTGCTTTGCTGAGAGATCCTTTGTCTCAGTGCTGACTTTTCCTTGTGGCACCCAGCGTCTGTTTCCAACAGCCACTGTGCCCGGCTTATTTTTAAACATTTTTTTCCTACATACAATGTCTTGCTCTGTTGCCTGGTTTTGAACTCCTAGAAAGCACTTCTCAGAAGTGCAGTGCATCTCCACCCCTGGCCTGTTGCAAGAGCCGGGCCGTGCATCATCAGCCACCCGGGGAGGAGGCTCTGGAGTGGCCAGTGCTGGGTGGAAGCTCTTTCATCACGTAGGATAATGGAGCCGCCTGCCCCAGGCACTGTCCCAGGGACAGGGTGGGAGGCTGGCCAGGGACAGATGGGTCATCTCCATCAGGAGTGACTCAGGAGGTTGGCAGACCAGGAGGGACAAAGAGGCCCGTGTCATGACCATGGCCTGGTGCCTGGGTGTCCTCCCTCCCGCACATGGTGGCCCAGGCATCCTGGCATGTGAGGCCGTGAGACCTTCTCACCTCCCTTCCTGCCTGGCAGACCTCATCTCAGCATCTGCCCCCATCTCTCTGAGTCAGCAGCGCGTGGTTCACTCCTGTAATCCCAGCACTTTGGGAGGCCGAGGCTGGCAGATCACTTGTGGTCAGGAGTTCAAGACCAGCCTGGCCAACATGGTGAATTCCTGTCTCTACTAAAATACAAAAATTAGCTGGGCGTGGTGGTGGCCGGCGCCTGTAATCCCAGCTACTCAGGAGGCTGAGGCTGGAGAATCGCTTGAACCCAGGTTGTGGTGAGCTGAGATCGTGCCACTGGACTCTAGCCTGAGTGACAGAGCAAGTCTCCATCTCAAAAAATAATAAAAAATAAAATACTAGGATTAAATTCCATTGCTGGGCAGGGTGGCTCACACCTGTAATCCCAGCACTTTGGGAGGCTGAGGCAGGTGGATCACCTCAGGTCAGGAGTTCAAGACCAGCCTGGCCAACATGGTGAAACCCCATCTCTACTAAAAATACAAAAATTAGCCAGGGTGGTGGTGCGTGCTTGAACCGCTTCAACCCGGGAGGCAGAGGCTGAACCCGGCAGGCGGAGGCTACGGTGAGCTGAGACTGTGCAGCTGCACTTCAGCCTGGGCCACAGAGCAAGACTCTGTCTCAAAACAAACAAACAAACAAGTCCAGTCCTGCCTATGGCCTACTAAGGCCCTCTGCACTCGAGGTCCCCGGGGCAGCTACCCTGGCTCCTTCACTCCACTCAAGCATGCCTCTTTCCTTCTTGTTCCATGAACGTAACAAGTACATTCTCTCCAGGGGCCTTTGCACTTGATTTTGGTCTCCCTGGACCCACATTCCCAGGAACCCACAGAGCTCCCTCCCTTACCTCCTTTCTCAGCTCAAGTGACTTCTTCTGAAATGGCAGCCTGACCCAGCACTGCCTGACCTTGCATTCGCTGTGGTTCCTTCACTCTCTGATCTGCGGTCACGTGTTTGCTCGCCTTTCTGATCGTTGTCTATCTCTTCCGCAGAATGCCAGCTCTGGGAGGTCAGAGGGTGATTCTATCTGGGCACTGCTGTGTCTCTGGGGCCCAGTATAGGCCTGGCACACCGAGGTGCTCAGTGAGCATGCGTTGAATTCTGGTGGGTCCAGGAGCAGGGTGGGGAGTCTGAACCTCAGTTCAGGTCCTTGTTGTTGTTGTCTTGAGACGGGGTCTCACTCTGTCGCCCAGGATGGAGTGCGATGGCGCAATCTCAGCTCACTGCAAACTCCACCTCCTGGGCTCAAACAATCCTGCCACCTCAGCCTCCCAAGCAGATGGGACTACAGGCGCATGCCATCATGTCTGCCTAATTTTTTATTTTTTGTAGAGACTGGGTCTCGCTGTGTTGCTGAGGCTGATCTCGAACCATGGGCTGAAGCCATCCGCCAGCCTCAGCCTCCCAAAGTGCCGGGATTATGGGATTACAGGCAGGAGGCACCGTCCCCGCCCCTCGGTCCCACATGTTCTCCATGGTTGAGTGCCAGTCCCTCCTAAGGATGGTCTTTGTGTCAGATTCCCTCATCATTTCCCAAACTTTAGAAGTTTGCCAACCACCTTCAGGACTTTTGTCCTATCAGTCACAGGCAACGTGTTTATTTAATACATTTTAAAAATCAATTCAGTTGATTGATGTTTATTTATTTTGACTTAGCCTCATCCAAAGCCGGTTTGGCATTCTGGTTTCCACCTGCTCCGGCGCATACTAAATGAACCATGTATAGTAGCGTCAGAGGAGCTCCACGTGCACGGGGTATCCAGGCTGCACTTTGGGCAGCGGGGGGTTACTCCCCCACCCCTGGTTATTGACAATGTTCTGCGCCTCTGGGCGAAGTCCTTCCAGGCCAGACCTGCTGGAGCCAGGGTCTGTCGTCAGGGGACAGGTGTGTTGTGGCAGGGCAGGTGACCTGGAAGAGGCTTCCCTCCTGGCTGCTGAGAGGCCCCTGTGTATCCCCAGCCCCATGTCCTGCCTCTCTGGCTTTGCTTCAGCTCCTGGAATTTTGCTAAACATCGTCCCCCTTGGGGCCTTCACACAGGTGTGAGTTTCCTTCCATAGGGAATCCCCCCTGTGCCCCCGAGACCCTAAGTCACACTTAGATTCTATGCTGTCAAACAACGGTCCCCAACCTTTTTGGCACCAGGGACCGGCTTCATGGAAAACAATTTTTCCATGGACCTGGGAGCAGGGAGGGAGTTGGGGATAATTCAATCACATTACATGTATTGTGCACTTTATTTCTATTATTATTACATTGTGATATATAATGAAATCAGTATACAACTCACCATCATGTAGAATCAATGGGAGCCCTGAGCTTGTTTCCCTGCAACTAGATGGTCCCATCCGGGGGTGATGGGAGACAGTGGCCGATCATTAGGCGTGATCAGTGAACACACACCGTAGATCCCTCGCGTGCACAGTTCGCGATAGGCACCGTGCTGCTATGAGGATGCATGCCGCTGCCGACCTGACAGGAGGCGGAGCTCAGGCAGTCGTGCAAGCTGGCGCTCACCTGCTGCACAGCCCACTCCCTAACAGGCTACAGACTAGGCTTAGCCCACGGGCCTGTGCTGTGGACCCCTGCTGTAAAGACCCTGAGCTTCTCCTTGGGAGGTGGTGTCACAGTTGCAGTTTGATACTGTGCCTGAGATTCTTTCATGTCCCTCTTCCCGTAAGACTATGAGCCCCATGAGGAAACGGCATGCACCCCCTGGCTTGGACAGGCCCCACGGAGGCCCCCGCACGCCTTTCCTCCTGTATGTGGACTTCCTGTTCCAGTCAAGCAGCCCCATGTCACCTCCCCTCCTGACCTGGTTTGTTTATTCCTGCCTCTAGGCCTTTATTTTGGTCTCTGCTGTGTCCTCTGCCTTCTTCAAAACCCAGGGTGAGGCCAGGTGCAGTGGCTCACACCTGTAATCACAGCACTTTCAGCCGAGGCAGGTGGATCACTTGAGGTCAGGAGTTCCGGACCAGCCTGGCCAACATGGTGAAACCCCATCTACTAAAAATACAAAAATTAGCTAGGTGTGGTGGCGTGTGCCTGTAGTCCCAGCTACTTGGGAGGCTGAGGCAGGAGAATCGCTTGAACCTGGGAGGTGGAGGTTGCGGTGAGCCAGGATTGTGCCAATGCACTCCAGACTGGGTGACAGAGTGAGACTACATCTCAAAAAAAAACACACACACACAAGGAGAGCTGTCACCTAGGAAACCCTGCCCTCACTGCCCACAGCCCAGAGCTTAATTTTACTGCTCCTCCAGCACCCGGGCTCTGGGAGCTGCTGCTGGTTCTCACCAGGATGGCCGTGTAGTACAGCATCAGAGCGTGGCCTCTGAGCCAGTGGTTGGGGCTCAAATCGGCTCCACCACTAACAGCTGTGGGCTGTGGGGGAAATGTAACCTCTCTGTGCTTCAGCCGCTTGTTCTCAAATGTCCACATGCATCAGAATCCACTAAGGACTTCTCAAAGCACAGACTCCTAGGCCCCACCCCAGGGTTTTTGATTTCTGAAGTCTAGGGCGGAATCTGAAAATTTGCCTTTCTAGCAAGTTCCCGGGTGCTGCTGATGCTGCTGCCTAGGGACCACACTTTGAGAACCATGGTCATCATTGTTAGGGAAGATAAATGAGGTTAATGGAGATGAATTAATACAAACTAGGTAGAATCATAGAAAGCATTCAACAACTGTTAGTTACTAATCCATTTACACCAGACACTCTGGCCCTTTTTAACTTCCTGACAGATATTATACAAAAAGTACATTTGATACAAAAATTAGCCAGCCATCGTGGCAGGTGCCTATGATCCAGCTACTCAGGAGTCTGAGGCAGGAGAATCGCTTGAACCTGGGAGGTGAAGTTTGCAGTGAGCCGAGATTGCACCACTACACTCCAGCCTGGGTGACAGAGTGAGACCCCATCAAAAAGAGGAAAGGAAAGGAAGGGAAGGGAAGGGGAGGGGAGGGGAGGGGAAGGAGGAGGGGAAGGGGAAAGGGAAAGGAAGGAAGGAAAGGGTGCATTTGAATCAGAATAATCTAGTCCAGGGCCTGGCCACGCCATTTCCAAGCTCTGGGACCTGGGGAAAGTCACCTAAATTCTCTAAGTCTCAGCGTTCTCATCGTCACAGGGTTGTCCTAGGAGTCCCTTCTCAGGAAAGCCTGAGCCTCTGGAAAGTGCTCAGTACACAGCTGGTGCTTAAATAATGTTTCTTGAACTAAATGTAGTGATGTGTAAAGGCTGATGCTGCAAATTGCAGCATGAATGTAAGAGATGGTGGTGAAACCGACATGGGCTGGAGAGACCTAGATCTGTGGCTCGAACTCCAAGCTGCAGGGACCAGGAGGTAATGTCAGTGAGGGAAGCTGGTCAGGTGTGGGACAATAGGGAGTGGTGGGGACTACGGCCAATGCATAGGACCCTCCCTTTCAGCAAGTCGTGGCCACATGCGAGTTCAAGCCCAGTGGTGTCAGCTGATCTGACTGTGGCAGAAACCAGCATGAAGATTTTTATGTTAAATTACCCAGAAGTCAACCCAGACCCAGCCCGAAGCTACCAGCTCAGAGTGGGAGGAACTGAATGGCCATTGGTCCTGGGTTCAAGGCTAAAATCCCCAGGTCCTTGTCTGCACACAGGGCTCAGCCAAGGGCAAGGAGAAACTCTGTGATGGTTCGGGAGACGGTGGGATGGCAGGCTGCCCAAAGACGGGTCAGAGAGCATCAGGATCTAGACTGGCATTCGGCTTCGGGGCATTTATTTCATGTCCCTTTTGTACAGGCCCCGGGCCAGGTGTGGGGGCAGGAGACCAGGCAGGAAGTAGCAATAAATAACACGGACAGACAGAGCTCCCCTCCAGACAGATGAGGGTAAAGGAGGTTAGAGAGGAGCCATAATGAGGGCATGGGTGTGTTGGCAGGGAGGGGCAGCTGGGAAGAAGGGAGAGGTCAGGCCCCCAGGACCTCACTGTCACCTGCCTCATTCCCCTCCCACCCAAGCCCCCGATACTTTTGGGAGGAAGGGAGCCCGCAGCCAGTGGGGGCCAGCGAGGGTCCTGAGGGGGGGTCAGCCACGCCGGCTGCCCCCAGCTCCTTCACTTGACCCGGATTTCAGCATACTCAGCCAGCTCCTCCGTCAGCGTGTAGCTGTCCTTGGTGGGCCGTTTCCCCAGGTCCGAGTGGGAATAGCTCAGGTCCAGCTCTGGGGGTTCGCCCCGAAGGCCCAGCAGCCTCCTCTCAGATCCCAGGCGCCTCTCGCTCTAGGAGGGGAAACCAGCCATTAGCAGGGTCCTGCTCCCGGCCTTTTCCGGACGCAGAGGCCAGAGTGTTTGCACCCTCAGATCTCCTGAGTTCAGTCCCAAATAAATCCCTGCGTGAACCTCCTTCCTCAAGGATCACAGGCCCAGTGATGCCCCTGATCACTGGGTCCCACTCTGGAGCTTCTGCCAGTGTTAATCATTGCTGAGCTTGAAATCTGCCTACAAATTCAGTTTCTCCAGGAAGCTTTTTTCTTTCTTTTTTTCTTTTCTTCCTTTCTTTTCTTGAGACCCAGGCTAGATTGCAATGGCATGACCTCGGCTCACTGCAACCTCCACCTCCCGAGTTTGAGCAATTCTCCTGTCTCAGCCTCCTGAGTAGCTGGGATTATGGGTGCCTGCCACCACGCCTGGCTAATTTTTTGTATTTTTGGTAGAGATGGGGTTTCACCATGTTGGCCAGGCTGGTCTGGAACTCCTGACCTCAAGAGATCTGGCCTTGGCCTCCCAAAGTTCTAGGACTACAGGCAAGAGCCACTGCACCTGGCCAGGAAGCTTTCAACATAGGAGTTTGAGGGGCACACAATTTAACCCCTAATGCCTTCCCAGGTGAAAGCCACCTAGCTGGGACCGCACCTTTCCATATTTCTGGAAATACCTGGTTCGGTACATGCTCCCCCATGTTTGGACCTGGCATGGGGACCCCCTCAATCTGGGAGGTCCTGCAGATGACATGTGGGTTCCCCTCATGCTTCCCACCCCTCCCTCCACCCCCCAGCCACAGGAATTTGGACACACAGGACGGTGGCCACAGACAGGCAGGAGCTGCAACAGGCAGGAGACAGACTAGACAAGGCCAGCACTGCCGGGCAGGCCGGGATTTCACCAGAGACCACCTTGACTCCTGACAGGGACACACGCACATGCACGCCGACCCCAGGGCCCAAGGAAGGCCCAGAGGAGGGCACACTGAGGCCCCCGGAACCTACCTCCTGGGGCGCTCAGTGAGATTCCAGGGTAGAGACCTCTTTGGACTATTGGAGAAGGAAATGCAGTCATAGACACAGGCAGGGAGGGAGGGTGAGGGGGCCCTTGGGCCCCACACCCCATCGCCCCCTACACAGCTTCAGCCTGGGCACCTCCTCCCCAGCCTCCAGGTCCAACCCAGCCCTGGAATTTCCTCCTCTCCTCCTCTGAGTGGCTGCCTTGCTCCCCTGCCCCTTGGCCTCACAGGCCCTTGGTGTCCCTGGCATCCAGGTTCCTAGGCCGCCTGGAGCCACACCGCTCTGGTCCTTACCTCGTACTTCTCCGGTGCCCCAGAGATGCGGAAGTCGCTGCTGAACAGGACCGGAGGATTGTCCCCAGCCGAGAAGCTGGGACTCTCTGTCACGTTCTTTCTGCAGGGCAGGATTCGTCAGATCTCCCTCTGCCCTCCCGTTCTGCACCCCATGTGTTTTAGGAGTTTGGCTCAGGGGACCTCAGAGTTGCTCCCACCCTATCTCTAAGGTGTGGCAAGCAGCCCTTTCAGAACCGCCGCCCTCTCCTGCCCCCACGGCCCGCCCTCCCCACCTCGGTGGCCCCTGCCCGGCTGGGGACCAGCCACCGGACCCCTGGGCTCTGCCATTTTTCAGGACCCCCGCCTGGATTCTCCAGGTTCCCCTCATAGGCTCTGTGTGTCTGCCCCTCTTGCCGCCAGGAGGTGGAGCAGAGAGGTTAATTCATTTCTCAGGACAGCTGATGGGTGTGGGCCACAGCTCAATTGGGTCAGGTGTGTGTAGTTTGGGGCCGGAGAAGCTTTCTGTTGGTTTGTTTTTAGAGACAAGTTCTCCTCTGTCACCTAGGCTGGAGTACAGTGGTGAAATCATAGCTCACTGCAGCCCCAACCTCGTGGTCTCAAGCGATCCTCCCTCCTCAGCCTCCCAAGTAGCTGGGACCACAGGCACGTACCACTACACCTAGCTAATTTTTTCATTTTTTTGTAGACGGGGGTCTCCCTGTGTTTCCCGGGCTGGCCTCTAACTTCTGAGCTCGAGCAATCTTTCGGGGCATATTTTTGTTGCCACAGATGTGTGTAATCTTTGGGGCTTTTGGCGTCAAGTGGGCCTGCTGCTGTGGCTGCAGGGGTACCTGGGCTTTCCCCACCACACTGGAGTGTGTAGGGGAGAGTTTCTGGAGACAGGGAGGCCATCAAAATAGAATGTGAGGAAACAGGTCTCAGGTGATGTGTGTAAAGGGCTCAGCCCAGGCCCTGGTGTGCCCCTGAGCAGCAGGGGCTGGGACTAACAGGACCCTCTCTCCTCTGTCCGGAGATCCTTCCCAGAGCAGAATCTCCCTTCTCTATACCTATGGTGCTGCCTTCCGACGCCCACTCCAGGCCTTCTGACCCCGCCCCCAGTCCCCTTTTTGGAGACTCCCATCCCCAAATCAGCTCCGGCTGGCACTCACTTCCTGCGTGTCTGGGTAATGTAGCAGATGATGGCAATCAGGATGGCAAAGGTGACCACGGCGCCCACAGGCCCAATCTTGGCCCACATCAATCGATCTGAGGACAGAGAAGACCAGGCACCCTCAGGGTTGTGGGCGGTGATGGCAACACCTGAGAACTCTGGAGACGTGCTGGGGTGACAGTCAACATATTCACACAACCGGGGCATCCTTGCCCTCATTGACTGGCACGGAGGCTCCCGGTGCCAGGGCAACCCCTTTCGTGCTGGAGGGCCCTGGGGAGGGGCTCCTACCTCAAAGGTCTAAGCAAACTCGGGGCAAACTCAGGGCTGCTTCTCCGCTCCAACCAGAAAGGAAGAATTTGACCCTTTCTTAATCTGCACAGCCCATGCTCTGAAGATGTTCCTCAGCCTTGGGAATTTGGATCCAAGAGGAGCCCGCCCCCCTCCTGTGGCTCCCACCCCAAGGCCACGCCACTCACGGGCTCCTTGGAAGGGCAGCTCCAGGCTCTTGGCGCCATAGAGGTTCCTCGCGGTGCAGATGATGCGGGGTGGGGCCTGGGCCTGCCCTCGCAGCGTGAGGATGCTGGTGAGCACGAGGCCGCTGCGCTCCGAGTACACAAACTCCCGCTCGCTCTCGTTCACGGTCACGTTGCGCGACGGCAGCTCAAAGGCCACGGACGGCTCCGGGTTGGACTTCACCACGCACAGGCACTGTACCGTGTCTCGGGCTGCCGCGCAGTGTGACTCCAGGAGGAGCATAGGGGCGACTGCAGGGGTAAAATCAGGTCTGAGGGTGGCCCGGAGCCTACTCGAGGCCCAGCCCGGGAGACTGCTTGGCTCAGGGCAAGGCCAGCATGGCCAAGGAGGGGGGCGGTAGCCTCACGGATGGCTCTCTAATTTCCCCTCCTTTTTCCTCTGTCCTGACGGAGAGTGCCTTGACGTTGCTACGACCCGCCAGCGGCCTGTTTTCCCTACAAGCTTCACTAACCCACGCCCGGGGCCTTGAACATTCCCAGGCACTGATAAAGGTGTCTAAGTTGTTGCTCAAAACACTGAAAGAGGCTGGGCACGGTGGCTTATGCCAGTAATCCTAGCACTTTGGGAGGCCAAGGCGTGGGTGGATCATTTGAAGTCAAGAGTTCAAGACCAGCCTGGCCAACATGGTGAAACACTGTCTCTA
>NW_016107633.1:401413-406829 GCF_001604975.1 Cebus imitator
CTGACTCTACTAAAAATATAAAATTAGCCAGGTGTGGTGGTGCACGCCCGTGGTCCCAGCTACTCGGGAGGCTGAGGCAGGAGAATCATTTGAGCCTGGGAGGCAGAGGTTGCAGTGAGCCAAGATCAAGCCAACCTGGGTAACAGAGTGAGACTCTGTCTCAAACACACACACACACACAACAACGACAACAAAAATGAAAGAATGAAAGAAACCAGCCCCGGCCCTGGGCCAAACTCCTTAAACTCTCGTGTAAACCTGTACCCTGACCCTCACGGACATGTCTGGGTAGAACCTCCCTTTCTCTCGCTGTAGCACTGTGCAAGTTTCCCTCCTGAATGCTTTGGACTGATGATTACCTGGTGTTTAGGCCTCTCTCTTTGGAATCCCCAGTGGCCTCATTTTAGGGTGGCTTGGGCACTCTCTTGGGGCAATTCTTCTGGTGCCACTTTTGGGGGGACTGTAGCCTCAGGTTTGGCCTGGACAGACCACTGTGTCACAGGGATGGGCTGTGTGTGTCCTGCACCCTGGCCCTTTCACTCTCTCTGACCTCTTTCACCTTGATATACATAACTCAGGTCACGACACTCCCTGCTCAAAACCCTCCTCTGTTGCTCCGTGGGCCACCTAACATACAAGATGTTTTCTTGTTTTTCTTCTATTTCTCTATGTTTTCGAGATGGAGTCTTACTCTGTTGCCAGGCTAGAGTGTAGAGGCACGATCTTGGCTTACTGCAACCTCCACACCCACCCCCCCACCCCTCCATTCAAGTGATTCTCCTCCCTCAGCCTCCTGAGTAGCTGGGACTGCAGGTGTGCGCCACCACGTCCAGCTAATTTTTTTGTATTTTCAGTGGAGACGGGGTTTTGCCGAGTTGGCCAGGATGGTCTCGATCTCTTGACCTCGTGATCTGCCCACCTCGGTCTCAGGCGTGAGTCACTGTGTCCAGCCCAATCCTTTATTTTTTTATCGTTTAGAGACAGGGTCTGTCTCTGCCACCCAGGCTGAAGTGCAGTGGCACTACTATAGCTCACTTGAACTCCTGGCCTCTAGCAATCCTCCTGCTTCAGTCTCCCAAATTGCTGGGATTACAGGTGTGAGCCACTGTGCCCAGCCACATTTGACCATTTTTGACATGCAGAAAAAATTTCACATGGTTCAATGTAATATACAGAGCAAAAAATACGACTATTCACCCTAAATGAAATCAGTATAGATCATGTTCTTTAGGTCAGCTTTTGCTGTCAAATCAGGGTCATGCCAAATTTGCAAAAACCCTTTTGCTTTTAAAGCTTTATGTTTAGAATTGCAGAAGACAGTAAATCTGTCATGCTCATGACAGTTACTGGAGGGTTTTTGTTTGTTTTTGTAGAGACAGGGTTTTGCTCTGTTGCCCAGGCTGGTCTTGAACTCCTGAGCTCAAGCAATCCTCCTGCCTTGGCCCCCCAAAGTGCTGGGATTATAAGGCGCAAGCCACTGTGCCTGGCCCAAACCCTTTCATCTTACAAGGCTGCTCAGGCTCTGCCTGACCACACTCTCTCTCCTTCTTTATGTTCTCTTTCTTGGCAGGAGAGTCCAACACCCTCCTCAGCTTGCTCTGGACTGAGCACTGGTTGACCAAAACCCACTTACACACAGCCAAGAGACCCTTGGCTCACCTACCCCACTTATTTTCAATTTCCAGCAAAAAGAATGTGCCATGAACAGTGGTGGACCTGGGAGTCACATGGGCACACGGATTCAGGGGAAGGACTGGAACCTCTGTGCATACGTCTCTAAGTCTACTGAATAAAAAGTCCTGTTCAGGCAGAGATGCATTATGCTTGCTATAGCATTAACCAGCTAACACACCACAGAGTAAATTAATAACAGCAAACCTGAATAGACAGACATTAAACTTTTCAAAAGCACTTTTACCCAAGACAGCACCGCCAGTGCTCTGGTGACAAAGCTTCTTCCCTGGATGCTGGAGGAACCCCGACACATTGCCTGGGCATGTACTTAGTATCTTTGCAAGCAATGTGTGAAGCTGCGCAAACCCTTATGGGACTCTAGACAAACCCTGAAGACAAAGGTACAAAGAATGAGGAGCTTGCAGTGAGATGGATTTGGCTTGAATCCCAGCTCTGCCATCTACTGGCTAGGTGAGGCCACTCAGCCTCCTGGGCCTCCAGGATGGAGTTCTCATCTGTGCAGACCAGGGGGTTACAGTCAGTAGCTGACAGTGGGCTGTGGGACTCTGAAGACAGGGACACGAATGTGTTGTAAACACTTCACATCCCAGCTGGGCGTGATGGCTCACGTGAACCTGTCATCCCAGCACTTTGGGAGGCCAAGGCAGGAGGATCACTTGAGCTCGGGAGTTTGAGACCAGCCTGGGCAACAGATCAAGACCCCATCTCTACAAAAAAATATTAAAACATTAACTGGACGTGATGATGCATGCCTGTAGTCCCAGCTACTCAAGAGGCTGAAGTGTGAGAATCAGTTGAGCCCAGGAGGTCAAAGCTGCAGTGAGTGATAATCAAACCACTGCATTCCAGCCTGGGCAACAGGGCAAGACCCTGTCTCAAAAAAAAAAAAAAAACAAAAAAAAAAAAAAAAAAAAAAAAAAAAAAAAACACTTAGCATCCCACCCAAGTACTCATGGGTAGATGGAACCATTCCAGCACAGGGGTCACAGGAGCAAAACCTCCGCAGCAAAAGGCACAAGTATTTAACCTGGAGCCCAGAGGAAAATCAGTGAGAAAGGATGATGACATCCATGTCTACAGAGTACGCAGCACATGCTGGGCACTGTGGACACTCAGTGTTACCCTCTTAGTTCTTCTTTTATTGGGGGTGGGGTGGGGTGGGGTGGGACAGAGTCTTGCTCTGTCATCCAGGCTGGAGTGCCTGGAAACAGGAAGGCGACATTCCAGAGGGAGCTGCTTGAGGAAGGGGAGTCCAACTGCCTTGGCTGCTACAAGCGGGAGTGATGGCTGTGAGGTAGGGGTGGTGGGAGGTGGTGGCACAGTCCACAGAGAGGAGAGGAGAGGCGCTGCCAGGCGGTGCAATGGTGAGTTTCATTTCCAAGACAGTCACTTTTTATGTGCATCTATGTCGTCTCTCCAGCTATCCTGTACCTGTTTGTAAGTGTGGTGTCCGTCGCTCACAGAGTCACACAGCCCTCTGTGTATAGCAACTGCCCCATCAATATATTCTGATGTCATTAACAAAGGATGAGGTCAGCGTTGGGCAGGGAAGCAAAATGGAACCAGACTAGCTGGATTCAAACCTCAAATTCTGCCATTTCCTGGCTGTGTGAACTTAGGCAAGGGGCGTAAGCTCTCTGGGCCTCAGTTTCTTTCTCTTTAAACAGGAGGACAATAATAGAACCTCCCTCATAAGGATGTCATAAGGATGAAGTGAGTGGGTTGCTGCACAGCACTTCCAGCAGTGCCTGGTACATAGTGATGCTCTACACAGGTTAGAGATCATGACCATTGTTTTAGTTAATGCAGAGGGGCAGTGGCCACAGGACCCAAAAATTTTCTCGGTCAAAAGCCCACCCCAGGCTGGGTGTGGTGGCTCACGTCTGTAATTCTAGCACTTTGGGAGGCCAAGGCAGGCAGATCATTTGAGGTCAGGGGTTTGGGACCAGCCTGGCCAACATGGTGAAACCTTGTCTCTACTAAAAATACAAAAATCAGCTGGGCGTGGTGGCACACACTTGTAATCCCAGCTTCTCAGGAGGCTGAGGCAGGAGAATCGCTTGAACCCAGGAGGCAGTGACTGCAGTGAGCTGAGATTGAGCCACTGCACTCCGGCCTGGGTGACAGAGCAAGACTCTGTGAAAGAAAGAAAAGAAAGAAAAGAAAGAAAGAAAGAAAGAAAGAAGGAAGGAAGGAAGGAAGGAAGGAAGGAAGGAAGAAAGGAAGGAAGAGAAAGAAAGAGGGAAGGAAGGAAGGAAGGAAGGAAGGAAAGAAGAAAGAAAGAAAGAGAAAGAAAGAAAGAAAGAAAGAAAGAAAGAAAGAAAGAAAGAAAGAGAAAGAAAGAGAGAAAGAGAGAGAGAGAGAAAAAAGAAAGAAAGAAGGAAAGAAGGAAAGAAAGAAGGAAGGAAGGAAGAAAGGGAGAGAGAGAAAGAGAGAGAGAAAGAAAGAAAGAAAGAGGAAAGAAAGAAAGAACCCACCCCAGGGTGTGGAAACACAGTATTCTCAGATGGGGTTTTATTTTCCTGCTGTGAATTCAGCTTCCCTGCCCTCCCTTCCTCGTCTCTGCAGAGGACAGGCAAAGCTGACACTGATTGGGATGCGTGCATGCCCACGGTAACTGGCGTGGGAAGGTACTCACACTCCACAGACAGGTTGAAGGCAGTGGCCCTCTGGCCATACTGGTTCTCAGCCACACACCAGTACTCTCCATCATCCTCGGGCGACACGGCCGGCAGCTCCAGCTGCAGCTCACTCTCGTAGATGACTGTGGCCAGGATCTGCTTCTCCTTGAAGATGGTGAGAATAGGGTCGGGGTTGCTCTGTGTGGAGCACAAGATGGAGACTGTCTCGCCTTCCACGGCCACCACTGTCCCATTCACCGTTGGCTTCCAGGGTGCATCTGCAGGGCAGGACGGCACTGATGGTTAGAACCCAGGAGGTGCTTCTTCTGCCAGCCAACTCTAACCCCCAGATGGAACCCCCAATCCCACCCCAAACCTAACACACTATTTCAGGATGGCTCAGGTGACCCCAGTCCTGGCTATCTCGTTTCCCAGAACAGCAGCTGTGTAGCCAGAGTGCTTGTCTTCAGATCCCAGCTCTACCCTTGCCCAGTTGTGTGTGGACCCACGTCTTAACCTCTCTGGGCCTCATTTTTCCAGTCTGGAAAATGGGCTTCATAATAGTTCCAACCTCATAGGGGTGATCATCCAACGTTCACTGAGAACCTACTGAGTGACAGGCACTGCTCTAGCTTGAACAAGGCCCATGTGGAGAGAGCCGATGTAATTAAATATATAGTTTGTAAGATGGGGAGAAGTGTGTAGAGAAAAATAAAGGCGCTGAGGGTATGGGAAATCAGGGTAGTTACAGTTTAGGATAGGATGATGGGGGAAGCAAGCCTAGGAAGTGGGCAGAGCCAGCTGTGGGTACACTGGGAGGATGAGTACATGTCAAAAGCACTCAGGAGACTGGGCATAATGGCTCACATCATTAATCCCAGCACTTTAGGAGGCCGAGGTGGGTAGATCGTCCGAGGTCAGGAGATCGAGACCAGCCTGACCAACATGGTGGAGCCCCATCTCTACTAAAATACAAAAATTAGCCAGGCATGGTGGCGCATGCCTGTAATCCCAGCTACTCAGGAGGCTGAGGCAGGAGAATTGCTTGAACCTAGAGGCGGAGGTTGCAGTGAGCCAAAACCATGCCACTGCCCTCCAGC
>NW_016107633.1:408251-418669 GCF_001604975.1 Cebus imitator
TAAAAAAAAAAAAAAAGCACACAGAAGCTGTGGAGTAAATGTTGGCTGGGGCTGTCATTATTAATATCTCCAGCGCTCGGCACTTTGCCTCAATACACATTTGTGAATGAATGAATGAATGGTCTCCTCTTAGTTCTCAGCTAAGAATCCTCTTCTGAGCAGCTCTCTGCTTGTGGGCCCAATAATATAAACGTGCATACAAGGGGCTGGATGAGGCCTGAAGTTCCCCCAACACTCTCATTAGAACTACAATGGAATTGATTTAAAAATGCATATTCCTGGCCAGGCACAGTGGCTCACGCCTGTAATCCCAGCAATTTGGGAGGCCGAGGTGGGAGGATCACTTGAGCCCAGAAGTTCAAGACCAGCCCAGAGAATGTATCGATTCTGTTTCCACAAAAAAATATAGAAAAATTGGCTGGGTGTGGTGGCACCTGCCTGTAGTCCCAGCAGCTCAGGAGGCTGAGGTGGGAGGCTTGCTTGAGCCCAAGAGTTTGAGACTAGCCTGGGCAATATAGCAAGAGCCCACCTTTACAAACAAATTTTAAAATTAGCCTGGCGTGTGGCGGTGCACACCTGTAGGCCCAGCTGCACAGGAGGCTGGGGTGGGAGGCTTGCTTGAGCCCAGGAGTTTGAGGGCAAGTGGTGTTATGATGGTGTCACTGCACTCCAGACTCGGCAACAGAGCAAGACCCTGTCTCCAAAAAGAGTTTTATAAAGTAATCCTGGGGCCAGGCCCACATCAAGTCCCAGACTAGCCAGGAGCTGCCCCCAGGAAGCAGCAGTTAACAGGATTCCGTAGGAGGCAGGCGTGGCTCTTGTCCTGGGAAGGAGGGTGAGGCAGAGCAGGTGTTCCCGGATTCTTGCGCAAAGAATGAAGGGACACTTTGACCTGCAACCCTCCTGTCCACCTTGGCCTTGATCGTGTTTATGGCCAGTCCCCGGCGGGGCCCAGCCAGTGCTCGCCCTGGATGAGGCCCCTTTCCCTTTCTCTGCTGCAGATGGGCGTGTGGGCGCACAGCGCGGGCCACTCACACATGACGCTGAGCTCCACAGTGCGGTTGTCCTGGCCGTAGGCGTTCTCGGCCAGGCAAGCATAGACGCCGTCCTCGGCAGGGGTCACCTCCTCCAGCTCGAGGAGCAGGCTCTCGGCCACGGCCTCCCGGAGCACAGTCCCGTCCCGCATCCAGGTCAGCAGCGGCGGAGGGTTGCTGTCAGCGCCACAGAGCAGGCTCACGTGGGAGCCCTCGATGGCCTCCACCGAGGAGTTCATCTCCACAATCACGGGGGGGTCTGAGGCCAGCGACACAGCGAGGTTAGCGAGCAGCAGCGGGGGGGACCCGGCCTAGGGTCCACTCCTAGCCCTGCCCGACCCCGCCCCCAACACTGCCAGGCCCCGCCCTCCTCCTTGGCCCCGCCCCAGGACTGCCTGGTTCCGCCCCCGCCCCACCCCGCCCTCAGCCGTGGCTGGCCCTGGCCCCGCCCCCAGCAGGTCCGGGCCCCCGCCTCCTGCCCCACGCCCCACCCCACCCCACCCCGCCCGCACCCAGGCTCACACTTGACGTCCAGGCTGGCGTAGCCCTCGAACTGCAGGGTGGTGTTGGGGAAAGAGGCCTGGCAGCCCAGCCGGTGGCCATTGGCCCCCCTCGTGGGCACGAAGTGCAGCAGCGACACCTGCACCCAGGTGCCCTCGTCCTCCCGCAGCCGGCCCAGCACAGAGGGCTCCCCCAGCCCCTCGTGGCCAAGCCAGCTCAGCTCAGGGCGCAGCTCTGGGCAGTTGTCCGGCACCATGCAGCTGACCTCCACTTCCGTGCCTGCCACCACCTCCGGGGGCACCACGATGTTGGGGGTGTCTGCATGAGGTGGGGAAAGAGAGGGCTGAGGAAGCAGCGCTGGGTTCCCGGCCCCACCTTGTCCACCTCCATTGCTGGCAATGGTACTCCTCAATGGTACCGCCTCTACTCCCTGCCTCCGGATTCAGAATTCCCTTCACCCTTCCTCTTCTTGGTCACCCCAGAGCCCTCCACGGAGCCACCAGGGCGCCATCGTGATGAAAATCACAGTATCGTCGCTAAAGCACTTGACAGCTTTTAACTTGCCAGTCCCTCCTGCCAAGCGACAGGGTGAGTGCTGTAATTTTGCTCATTTTGCATATGAGGAAACTGAGGCTGCAACTGGCCCCAGACAACACTGGCTGCAAACCCCGTGGCTCTGGCGTCAGCGCGGGCTCCCCACACCGCATCACCTTCCCACGCGGCTCTCCTCTCCCATGCCTGCTTGGTTTACCCTCTGCCTGGGGTGTGAGTGTGTGTGCGTAAGTGTGCAGTGTGTGGTATGTGTAGGTGTGTGTGTGGTGTGGTGCATGTGTGTAGTGTGATATGTGTGTGCGGTCTGTGTAGTGTGTGGTGTTTGTGATATATGTGTGTAGTAAGTCTGTGGTTGTGTGGTCTGTGTCATGTGTGGTGTGTGTATGCGTATGATGTGTGGTAGTACCTGTATGTATGCAGCGTGTGTGGGGTATTGTGTATGTGTGCTTTGTGTGTGTGGTGCATGGTTTGGGTCATGTGTGTGGTATGTGGTTTGTATAGTGTGTGGTGTGTGTGGTGTGGCTTGTGTGGTGTGAGTGATGTGCTGTGTGGTTTGTATCATGTATGGTGTGTGTGTGGTGTGTGTGTGGTGTGTGGGTAGTACATATATGTGTACAGTGTGTGTAGGATGCAGCGTGTATGTGGTTGGTGTAGCATGCAATGTGCGTGTAGTGTGTGGTATGTGTTTGGTGAAGGGGTAGTGTGTGCAATGTTTGTGTGGTTTGTGTAGTTTGTGATGTGTGTGTGCAGTGTGTGGTAGGTATACTGTGTGGTTTGTGTAGTGTGGGGTGTGTGCATGGTGTCTGGTTTGTGTAGTGTGTGTGGTGTGTGTTTGGTGCCTGGGTAGTGTGTAGGTAGAGTGTGCAGTGTGTGGTGTGTGGTTTGTGTAGTGTGCGGTGTGTGTGATGTGTGAGTAGTGTGTAGGCAGTGTGTGTGGTGTGTGATTTCTGTAGTGTGGTGTGTGTGTACTGCACCTGTGCAGTCTCTTTCTACACCAGGGTGAACCAGGCTCCTCAAAGGGACTCAGTGCTGACGGGGCTTAGGGCTCCAAGCAGCAGTGCGGCTCAGAAATCAGGCAGGGGGATCCCTGGAATCAGGCAGTGTGCCCTATTCTGATTGCCATGTCTGGCCATAGCTGTATTATATTTGGCTTATAGGATGTTTTAAACATATCTGAATCAGCAGCCAAAATTTCAGAATTAGGAGATTACATCAAAGAATCCCAAGTTCCGGTTTCTCTTGAAAATTCAGAACGCCGGACAGCCACGGCCCTGCTTTCTGTTGGCCAGAGCTGGGGGCCGCGTGCCAGGAGCTGCTCTGGGCATCTGACAGCTTTTCACTCATTGCCGTAAGTGCTGTNTTGGGCCCTATTCAAAGGTTTTATAAATGTTAACTCACTTAGAACTCTGTAAGCTAATCGCTATGATTATCCTCATTTTACAGAAGAGAAAACCAAGGCCCAAGGAAATTCGGTCACTTGCCCACCACACTAAAGCAGGGACCCAGCGGCCTTGCCCCTATCCCCGGACCCCACTGCCTTTCTCAAGGTGTTTCCAGAACAGTAGGAGCACCTGTTTTCCTCTGAGGGCAAGAAGACTATTTTGGGGCCCTGCTTTGTTCATTTCTGTCATCTGCATGGTCTGCATGGGCTTTGAGGTTTGTACCCCCAGCCAAATCAGCACTCCCAGATCTGCCTTCCAGGCCTGCTGGGGAAGGTGCAGGGAGGCCTTCCGGCCACACTTCTTCCCACCCCGCCCCCCAGCCCCGGGGCCTGCACTGCACTGCCGCTGGGACTCACTGATGATGTCCAGGACGCTGTGCTCTGAGAAGGTGTACTGGTTGTAGCCGCCCAGGTCCCCACGGAAGTAGTACTTCCCGCCTAGCTCGGGGCTCAGGCTGCTGAGCAGGAGGGTGCAGTTGCGCAGGCCCAGGTCCCCTAGGAGGCGGCTGCGGCCCTGGAAACTCTCGTGAACGACTTGGGTGCGAGACTTGAAGACCACCGGGGGGTAGTTTTTGGGGTAGGGGCTGTTGAAGTACCAGACGCCATGCACCACGGCCGGCCGCAGCTCATCCGGGAAGTCAAAGCGGCAGGGGATGGAGACGCACGTGCCCTCGAAGGCCGAGATGGACGAGGGCATCCAGGCACCCCAGTGACCCCCTCGGGAGGCTGCAGGCAAGCAGGAGAGCTGAGGCTGAGGGACACGTCCTACCCGATCACCCCCTCTGGCTCCCATCCCCGACAATATGCCTGGGGCTGCAGGGACCCACCTCCAACCTGCTCAGGGGCCAAGGCCCTTGGGTACCCAGCACCTGTCAGCCATTACCTGAAATCATAATCCAGAACAGAGGCAGTGCCGTGAGGAATATCATTCTGCACAGCGAGCGAGTGGTCGCTGGAGAGGGAGAGGAGAGGGTTAAAGGCTGGGGAAAGTGAGAGGGGGTGTTCCATCTGGGCTTCAGGAAGCAGCCCATTCACATATTAGCTGCTGCTGCTATCATTATTTATTTATGCATTTATTTACTTATTTTTCTGAGATAGGGTCTCTTTTTGCCACCCAGCCTGGAATGCAGTGGTGCAATCACGGCTAGCTATAGCCTCGAAATCCTGGGCTCATGTCATCTTCCTGTCTCAGCTTCTGGTATGCTCCACCACACCCAGCTAATTTTTTCTTTTTTTGTAGAAAGACAGTGGGGATGGGGGTCTCACTGTGTTGCCCAGGCTGGTCTCGAACTCCTGGCCTCCAGCAATATTCCTGCCTTGGCTTCCCAAAGGATTGCAGGTATAAATCACCACACCTGGCCTGCTGATATTTTTTAATTTTTTTACTTTTTGAGATGGGGGTCTCAGTTCTGTTGCCCAGGCTGGAATGCAATGGTGGAATCACGGCTCACTCACTGCAACTTCAGTCTCCCAGGCATAAGCGATCCTCCCGGCTCAGCCTCCCAAGTAGTGGGGGCCACCGGTGCACACCACCATGCCTGGCTAATTTTGTTTTACTTTATTTATTTTGTTATTTTTTTTTAAGAGATGGGAGTCTTGCCGTGTTCCATGTTGCCCAGGCTGGTCTTAAACTCCTTGGCTCAAGCGATCCTCCTGCCTCAGCCTCCTAAAGTGCTGGGATTACAGGTGTGAGCCACCTCACCCGGCCTGCTGCTATTACTTATCACAAACCCTTCTGTGGCATCAGCCATGCACCAGTCCTCATTACCTTATTCTGCTGTCTTAACTCATTTGATCTCTTTGAGGAAGATACAATTATCATCCTCATTTTATAGCTGAGGTCCAGAGAGGTTATTTGACTCTCCCAAGGCCACACAGTTGGTCTGCCATCTTAGCCACCTGTACTGTCTCTGTGCAGTGATGACATGTTGATCATTATCTTTGTCACCAGGATGCCCCTGGAGATCTCCAGAAAGAAAGAACCAGAGAGCCCAGGCAGGGCCAGCATTGCAAAGCTGAAGCAAAGGAAAAAAGTTGCTTCCCTGCCCCTTACCTGAGTCTCCCTGAGTTGGGGATGTCTTCTGGGTCCACCTGAAGCTGCCAGACAACCTGCAACAAGAGTCACTCAGGTGCGGGGGGGATCAGGGTGCGCAACCCGCCCCCACCCCAGTATCTCCTGCCCGGGTTGTGGCTTGTTGTCGGGCTGCCCTTTTGGCCTCCCGTCATGCCTGGGACCTTCCCACACAGCCTCAAAGCCACTCCCTGGCAACAACTCCCCTCAAGCTGGGGTGTGGGAGAACTGTGGGGAGGGAAGGGGGAACAACCACATCGGGGTACGGGGGTGAATCAGAGGGGCGTGGCGAGCAGAGTGAGGGAGCAGATGTCCCACGGCCAGCCTTGGGGTGGCGGGCAGGGACCCAGCACCATCAATGACTGGGTTTCACGGCATCAGCATTCCCGACGTGCCGTGTGAATTCCTGCCGCCCTCTCCCACCCCACAGACGGCCCCTGGTGTCCTCGCCCTCACCAGAAGTGGGTCCCGGTACAAAAGAGTCCTGTTCCCTCGGGCAGAGCATGCTTTAGCTTGAGGGGGGCTTGAGGGTAGGTGGGGAGTGAGAAAGGGGTCGGGCCCTCCTGGCTGGGCTTTGAGTGGGGCCAGGAAGGCCCAGGGTAGGAGCTATCGAGCCCCTGGCACCCTGCTGCTCTGTGGGTTGCCTCGGGGTTGGAGCCAGGGTTTCCAAGCAGTTGCCTTTCCCAGCCTTCACCACTCTTCCCACGGATACAGACGCATGCACAGTCAGACACATTGAATTGCCGGGATGAAATGTGACAGATGTAGCCTCAGCCAGAAGGGGCGGGGGCACACAGCAGGGACTCGTGCGGACACCCAGACAGGACCCCGATCACACAGACAGGGACGGGGACCTCTGTGCCCACAGAGATGGGCCAGCACTCACACAGTCCCCAAGGCGTGCATGCACTATCCCTGCTGCTGTCCGCACACACTTGGACAGACCCAGGTGGCATTCATTCAACACACACAGACACACAGACACACACACAGCCCTGCATGCATGCCAGGCTCACAAAGATGCAAGGGCCTGCACACACACACTGAGGTTTGCTATAGACGGATCCACCCAGACACACGCCGATGGATACCTGGCTGATGCTGCCCTTGTACCTGTGACAGGAAGGCACAGGAGAGAGATGCAGGTGAGAATGAGCACACGTGCAGGCAGACATGAAACCAGCAGGTAGAGCAGGCATTCTTAACAGAGGTGAAAGCCGGTTCTCAGGATGGGGCCAAATCAACCTCAGCTATTACAATGTGCTTGGCCACGGTGCGTAAACCTATGTACAGCGTAAAGCTATGTACAGCAGATCTGTTGGGTTAAAATGCTAAGGGAAGGATGGGATGAGCACAAGTGCATGTGAAATGTTTCCTTAGTTGGGGCCAGGTGCAGTAGCTCATGCCTGTAATCCCAGCACTTTAGAAGGCCAAGTTGGGAGAATCTCTTGTGCCCAGAAGTTTGAGTTTGAGATCAGCCTGGGCAACATAGTGAGAGTCACGTCTCCAAAAAATATAATAGTAATAAAAAATAAAAAGTTTCCTTAGTAGGGATTAATGAAGAAAAATTGACTGAGGCTCACAGAGGAAGGTGCATGGGCAGCCATGTATGTGCACACACAGGCATACACACATGCACATGCGTATACACACACACACACACACACACACACACACACCTGTTGTGTGCCCAGGTGCTAGAATGCGCTCACTCACAACCTACTGCCCCCATTTACCTCCCAGATTGCAGACTGCAATCTGCCTGATCACCTGGACATCCTTCCGTTCTTCACCCAGACGCAGACCTCCTCCACCCCATCTGTCCCGCACTCAGGAGCCCCAAGGAAACCTCTCCTGCAAAACCTCCATCCCGCTTTCTCTGTGGTTTCTTCCCAGAGCCCCACTGCTGCCCCAGTGATGGTCCCAGGCCATTCCCAAAGCAGCCCCAGCCACACCCTCCTGCATCCTAAATCGGTAGTGGTACACAGCGACGCTCCCTCACCCGGAGCACCTGACCCTGCTCACGTCTGGGTGCCAATGCCACGGTGCCCTGCTTCTTGTGCCCTGGCCTCCCTGCCACCGTACTCACTTGGACTCGGTTGCTTCTGCACCTCTGATCCGCCGGCCCAGCTTGCAGTCCCCTGCCACCCAGGGTCTAGGCCCCCACTTGCCAGCCCCTCCCCTCCCCCGGGTGCCAGGGGCCGCCTGCCTCCAGGGCCCAGCTCCTCCCTGCCCCTGGGGGAGGGGGGCACAAAGAGGCCCTTGTCACCACGGGGCTCGGACTGGGCAGCCTGACGCCTGGGTTCTCCTAGCTCCTTCCTGGAGGGGTTGGGGGTGGCTGCCTTGCTCACTACCCTTCCTTTATCCCTGAACACCCTGATTCTGGGTCCTGGGGGGGGGTGGTCTCATCTCTTTGGAAGTCCCAGGCTGAGGGACAGAGGCACCGTCCTCAGGGAATCTTGGTGGCAACATTAGGTGGGCAGTAGGAGGAGACAGGTCCTTTCCACCCTCAGCATCAGTGTCACCTCCTCTTGCCATTTGTAATGACCTTCTGTGTTCACCGACTCCTTTCGAGAGAACATGACCTCCATGCAGCCAGAGGCTTTGTCTTGGATATTCTCAATCCATCCCTGCTCGTAGACCAGCTCCTGGCACGCAGTGGAGCTTAATGAACAGTGACGGTGGTTGAGTGGTTGAACGTGTCCATCCGAGCCCCGGGGCACCTTCCGACTCAGGGCCTGAGCACCTGCTCCTCCTTCTTCCTGGAAAGCACTCTGCACCCCATAGCACTCTCCACTCTAGAACTGGCTGCGGTTTACCCGTCCTGTAGGCTCAGCAGCCCGGGGCCGCTTCCCTGGGAAGCTTTCCCATCTTGCCCCGTCAGCCAGGTCCCTCCGTTGCAATGCTGTCCTTTCCTTCTACAGCCTTGGGAGGCTGGCCCGTGTGTACCCTAGGTGTTCCCACCTCTGCCTCCCACTAGCCCAGGAGCTCTGAGGCAGTGGCTCACCAGAAACCTGTCTGTCTCTCTGTCATGTGCACCCTTCTGTCCTCTGGAGCAGTGCTTGGAGCACAGAGGGCTGTGCTGGCTGAGTTGGGTGAGGCCCCTCTGAGCGCAGATTCCACCCCTTCGTCACGGCTTTTGCAAGGTGGGAGGGAGGGGCTGGGGCAGCTGGAGGTGGTGTGACGAAGCACACCATGATTTCACCATGAGCTATTCCGCCGCACTGGGACATCTCCTGTCACCCTTCAGGCCAGAGCGGTGGGGAGGGAGGGTCCTCGCTCTCAAGGGAGAACCCAGGGGGTGAGGGGCGGGGAATCCCTCAGACCAGGGAGAGAGGCGTTGTGGGGCTTGGGGGGGAGCTGGAAGGGGAGGGGGAGTCCCACCCCCACCCCAGGCTTCATGATGTCAGACTCTGCCCGTGCCTTTCCCAGTCGGGGACAAAGGCCCATTGAGAGTCGGGTGGGGCTTGAGTGCCTGGGTCCTGGAGAAGAGAGGGGCTTGGTGCCTGGGCTTTGGTAGTGGTGGTGGGGGGGTGACAAGGAGATCCTGGAGGCATTGGCATGTCACAGCCTTCAGCGTCAACACTAACCTCGTTGGCGTTGGAGTCGTGTGCTGGTGCAGTGTGGGGCTCCATCTCCTCTCTGGGTGTCAACTGAAGGCTGCCGTTGGGGAGAGGGCAGTGTCCCACAGGAGCACTGGCCATAGTCACTGACATCTGCAACTTGGGTCTCCAGGCGACCTGCGGGAGTGAGGCGCTGGAGCCAGTGAGGGGAAGGGGCTGGGTGAGAGGGCCTGCAACTGGCGGGCAGGTGCTCTCAGCGGGCAGGTGACCTGCCGCTCCAGTGGCCCTGATGCCGCATCAGCTGATCTCTTGTGCGAAAGCGGGTATCTCAGTTTTCTAAGGCTGTTACAACAAAGTTTCACAAACTGGGTGGCTTAAAAACCAGAACTGAGGCTGGGCTCAGTGGCTCATGCCTATAATCCCAATGCTTTGGGAGGCCGAGGTGGGTGGATCACCTGAGGTCAGGAGTTCGAGACCAGCCTGGTCAACACGGTGAAACCCTGTCTCTACTAAAAATACAAAAATCAGCTGCGTGTGGTGGCAGGTGCCTGTAATCTCAGCTACTCAGGAGACTGAGGTAGGAGAATCTCTTGAACCCAGGAGGTGGAGGTTGCAGTGAGTTGAGATCGTGGCACTGCACTCCAGTCTGGGCAACAGAGAATCTGACTCAAAAACAAACAAACAAACAAAAACAGAACTGAGCTTGAATTCCAAGATCAAGGTGTTGGCAGCCTTGGTTCCTTCTGAGGGCTCTGAGGATCTTTTCCGGGACTCTCTCTGCATGGCCTCTTCATCTTCACATGCTCTTCCCCCTGTATTCATCCCTGCCCAGTGTAAGGTTTATTCTCTGTAAGGTTTGTTGCCGAGTTTAAAATGAAGAAACTGAGGCCTGCATGAGAACAATTAGATGCTAATTTATTTGGCTCCCGGGTGAGGTTTTATGGTCCAGGGGGCTAGAGAGGTCACACTTGACTTCTCTCAGGCGTGGGGTTATATAGGGAGGGAAGGCGCTCTGATTGGCAGTGGAGAACAGGGTGTGGCTGTGGCAAGCTGCTATAAGTAGGTAGGTGGGATTTCCAGTAAGCCAGCTGGACGGGGCAATGTGCTAGTGGGCCGGTTTTGGCGGGGCTTCTTTTAAATTTTGGAGGGGTTTTCCAATGGCCGGCTAGGTGCCGAGTGCAGAGTTTAGTGTTGAGTGCAGATGCTGGTGCCGAGTGCAGAGGGGATTTCCAACGGCGGGCTAGGTGCCGAGTGCA
>NW_016107633.1:420449-433145 GCF_001604975.1 Cebus imitator
TTTTGTATTTTTAATAGAGATGAGGTTTCTCCATGTTGGTCAGGCTGGTCTCGAACTCCCAATCTCAGGTGATCCGCCTGCCTTGGCGTTCCAAAATGCTGGGATTACAGGTGTGAGCCACAGCGCCCGGCCTTCCTGTTTTTATGATACCAGTTATATTGGATTAGGCTCTACCCTGGTCACATTCTGAGCTACTGGGGGTTAGAACTTCAGTGTGACTGGAGAGAACCCAGTTCAACATCTAGCAGCAGGAATTCAGAATCAAGCTCTTGGCTGTGGGGAGCTCTCCCTTAAAGCGTAAAGCTCTCATCAATGGGGGCTGAGGCTGAATCCATCCAAGGGCCCTTGCTGCCCTTGGTCAGTGCTGGCAGCTGCACGACCAGCCCCCAAAGGACTGCAGCTTGCTCAGAATGCAAGTTCCAAGCCCCACGTTGCACCTGTGAAATCAGAAATTCTGGAGGCCCAGCTATCTGCATTTTGTCTGCCTATTTGTTTTACAGTCTCACTGTGTCACCCACGTTGGAGTGCAGTGGTGTCATCATAGGTCACTGCAGCCACGAATTCCTGGCCTCAAGTAATCCTCCCACCTCAGCTTCCTAAAGTGCTGGGATTATAGGCATGCACCACCACGTCCAGCCTCATCTGCATTTTATTTTTATTTATTTTATTTATTTTTTTGAGACAAGAGTCTCATTCTGTCACCCAGGCTAGAATGCAGTGGCAAGGTCTCGGCTCACTTCAGCCTCCGCCTCCCAGGTTCAAGCAATTCTCGTGCCTCAGCCTCCTGAGTAGCTGGGACTACACATGTGTGCCACCACGCCCAGCTAATTTTTGTATTTTTAGTAGAGATGGGCTTTCACCATGTTGGTCAGGCTGGTCTTGAACTCCTGGCCTCAAGTGATCCTCCAGCCTCAGCTTGCTAAAGTGCTGGGATTACAGGCTCGAGCCACTGCACCTGGCCCCATCTGCATTCTCACAGGCCCTCCAGGAGCTTTTTGAGCACCCTAAAGTGTAAGTATCTCTGCTTTGCATGTTCTCCCATCTCTCTAGGGCCACCCCAGAGAACTGCTTGCTAAGGAGAGAAGAGCACCCCATGTCATTGTCATTCCTGAATTCAGGTTTCCCACCTGCCAGGAGGGAGGCCTTCCCTGTCAATATGAATCCTTTATATTGATGAGGCATTGGACAGTTTCCAAAACAATTTCACACTCATCTAGAGCCAGATAAGCCAAGTCCTGTAGAGACGCCTCTGGTTATTTTGTTTTTTATTTTGAGATGGAGTCTCGTTCTGTTGCCCAGGCTGCTGTGCAATGGAATGATCTTGGCTCACTGCAGCCTCTGCCTCCTGGGTTCAAACGATTCTCCTGAGCCTCCTGAGTAGGTGAGATTATAAGTGTGTGCCACCACACCTGGATAATTTTTGTATTTTTAATAGAGACAGGGGTTTCACTATATTGGCCGGGCTGGTCTTGAACTCATGACCTAAGGTGATCCACCCGCCTCGACCTCCCAAAGTGCTGGGATTACAGGCATGAGCCACCGCACCCGGTGCTTCTGTTCTTTTAAAGGTAAGGAAAAGCCAGGCATGGTGGCTCACACCTGTAGTCCCAGCATTTTGGAAGGCTGGAGTGGGAGGATCATTTGAGGTTGTGTGTTCGAGACCAGCCTGGGCAACACAGCCAGACCCACGTCTCCACACAAAATACAAAAATTTAGTGGGGCGTGGTGGTAGGCACCTGCTCCTCAGGAGGCTGAGGTGGGAGGATTGCTTGAGCCCCGGAGGTCAAGGCTGCAGTGAGCCATGATCATGCCACTGCACTCCAGCCTGGGCTATGGAGCAAGGCCCAGACTAAAAAAATAAAATAAAAAATACAGATGAGGAGGTGGAGCTCCAGATATGAAGAAGATGCATGCAAGATGTTGCAGCTAACAAGATGCCGCAGCTAACAAGATGCCAAGCTCACCACAACTCCCCTCTCCCTACGCCTTCAGTCTTCATTCAGGAAACCTCCCCTCCCAGAAGACAAGCCTCCGTGGCTTCCAAAGCTAAGGCAGACGTTGGTGGTGTGCCGGGCCGGTCTGGCTCCCAGCTGGGCTTAGTTTGGCTCACAGAATGTTGATGTAAAAAGACAAATTCCTTTGCTTAGTTGCCAATACTGTAAAGGCAAGAAATCTCATATAAAAATAGGAATTTCCACCTTCTCTTGACAAAATCAGAAGCTCTAGCCAGGTTTGCCTGCCTTGGGCATGGTGGCAGTGTCTTGGAGCCCTCTCCAGCTAAGCCTGGGCCTTCCCACTCCCTGTCCACACCCAACATCAAAGCCGAATGACCAATGCCTTTTACCATCAAGTGAGAGCTGTTGCTTCCAAGGAGCTAAGAAGACAGTGAAATGCAGCTCCTATCTTTGTTTCTATCAAATGTGGGGCAGGCCGAGCATGGTGGCTCATGCCTATAATCCCAGCACTTTGGGTGGCCGAGGCGGGCTGATCACTTGAGGTTAGGATTTTAAAATCAGCTTGGCCAACATGGTGAAACCCCATCTCTACTAAAAATACAAAATTTAGCCGTTCATGGTGGCTGGCGCCTGTAGTCACAGCTACTCAGGAGGCCAAGGCAGTAGAATTGCTTGAAATCAGGAGTCAGAAGTTGCAGTGAGCTGAGATCCAACCATTTCAGCCTGGGTGACAGGGTGAGACTCTGTCTCAAAAAAAAAAAAAAAAAAGTCTCTGGATCTTAATTTGAGAACCTTTGTAGCAGTGTCTGTTTCAGCTTCCCTGAGCCACACTGGAAGAACAAGTGTCTTGGGCAACATATAAAACACACTAACGATAGCTGATGAGCTTAAAAAAAAAAGTTGCAAAAAAAAAAAAATCTCGATGGGTGTGGTGGTGCGTGCCTGTAGTCCCAGCTACTTGTGAGACTGAGGTGGGAGGATCGCTTGAGTCCAGGAGTTCTGGGCTGTAGTGCGCTATGCCAATCGGGTGTCCGCAGTAAGTTTGTCATCAATATGGTGACCTCCCAGGAGCAGGGGACCACCACGTTGCCTAAGGAGGGGTGAACCAGCCCAGGTCGGAAATGGAACAGGTCAAAACTCCGTGCTGATCAGTAGTGGGATGGTGCCTGTGAATAGCCACTGCACTCCAGCCTGGGCAACATAGCAAGACCCCGTCACTAAAAAAAAAAAAAAAAAAAAAAAAAAAAATTCATGATGTTTTCAGAATGTTTACAAATTTGTGTTGGGCAGCTTTCAAAGCCATCCTGGGCTGCATGTGGCCCTCGGGTTGGACAAGCTTGCCTTATAGGCACTGATGTCTACTGCTGTTTCAGGAAGACCTCAGGGAGAGGAAACATTAACTTACATTCCCTGTTATTGCAACATGAAGGGGGAGAACAGAAACGAATGTGCTTTACCAACTTTTCTGGCAAACTCCAGGACTGAGCAGCCCCACATGACCCACCAAGCACTGGCACTTGCAAGGCAGGGATCAGGACAAGCTCTTAGCACAGGCCCTCGGCAGAGAGAAAGGACAACAGACACTCTGGTTTGGAAAACAAAAGAACCAGCCATTTTATTCCCAGTGTTCTGGGGCAGCAGGAATAAATAAGGAAGGGAGGAGACGGGGGCAGGGCAGGAAGGTTCTACGTCTTGCAGCACATCCCACATTTTGATTGACGACAGCAGCCGCAGCAGAAAATGCAGATGGGGAAGTGGGTGTCTCGCCTCCTTCGCCTCTGGATCATGGGCTGTGGGAAGGAAGGGAGTGTGAGACGGGAACAGGCCTGAGCATGGGAAGGGAGCAGGGGGCTGGGAAGGGCGTCACTGGCTTGCTCACCATCCAGCTGGCCCTGGCTCCAGCTCTGTCCTGGGGTTGAAGCTCGGTGAGTTGTCCTGTCTGTGAAAACAAGGAGGCATTGAGGATGGCAGGGGACCCGGCGGACCTCTTAGACTGGCTCCCAGCAACCTGCTCCTCTCCAAGTGGTTTAAACCCAGAGCTCAGCTGGACTTCTAGGAGGGGTCTTGCTTTCTTGCTTCTGCTCACCTTCCCACGGGTGGTTCTTCCTTTAAAAAAAATCTCCCAGATCTGCCTCCTCCTCTTTCCACAGCTGTGACTCTTCTTTGGGACATCACCTTCCCTTGCCTGCATGCCAGTGCCTCCTAACACATCTCCCTGCATTCTCACCCCTCAATCCATTTGCCACAAAGCAGAGTCACTTTGTTTGTTTGTTCTTTTAGAGACAGGGTCTCCTTCTGTCGCCCAGGCTGGAGTGCAGTGGCACAGTCATGGTGCCCTGCACCCTCGGCTTCCTTTGCTCAAGCGATCCTCCCGCCTCAGCTTCCCGAGTAGCTGGGACAGCAAGTGCATGCCACCTCACCTGGCACATTTTTAAATTTTTTTGTAGAGGTGGGGTCTGGCTGTGTTGCCCAGGCTGGTCTCAAACTCCTGAGCTCAAGTGATCTTCCTACCTTGGCCTTCCAAAATTCTGGAATTACAGCTGTGAGCCACAGTGCCCAGGTGGCAGACTAACGTTTTTAAAAACATGGCCAGCGAGATTGTGGTTTTCCCCATTTAAAAAATTTATAGGAGGCCAGGCAAGGTGACTCACGCCTGTAATCACAGCACTTTGGGAGGCTGAGGTGGGCAGATCACCTGAGGTCAGGAGTTCAAGACCAGCCTGGCCAACATGGTGAAATCCTGTCTCTACTAAAAATACAAAAATTAGCTGGGTGTAGTGGCATGCACCTGTAATCCCACCACTTTGGGAGTCCGAGGCAGGTGGATCACTTGAGGTCAGGAATTCAAGACCAGCCTGGCCAACATGGTGAAACCCTGTCTCTACTAAAAGTATAAAAATTAGCCAGGTGTGGTGGCAGGCGCCTGTAATCCCAGCTACTCAGGAAGCTGAGGCAGGAGAATTGCTTGAACCCAGGAGGTGGAGGTTGCAGTGAGCCAAGATGACACCACTGCACTCCAGCCTGGGGGAGAGAGAGACTTCATCTCACACATACACACACAAAAAGCCTGCAGGGGCTTCCTCTTTACTCCAAGGAAAAATCAGTGTCTGCATGGCTGCCCACGAGACTTTGGGACCTGCCCACCCTCAGCCTTATCCCCAAGTCCCACCTTCTCTTCTGGTTCAGCTCTGACCCTGGGCTATGCTGGCTTGTCCTCTCCTTGGGTCATTGCTGCCTCCATCTCTCACCCTCCAAGATGTAAGTCAACCGTCACTTTCTCAGGAAACACTTGCTCGACTGCCAGCCCCTTGACCGCGCCCGTGGTCCCCCCACCTGTGGCGTGTGCCTGCCGTCCCAGCTACTCGGGCAGCTGAGGCGGGAGGATCGCTCCAGCACAGGAGGTTGAGGCTACAGTGAGCTGTGACTGTGCCACTGCACTCCAGCCTCGGCAACAGAGGGAGACCCTGTCTCTAAAAAACAAACCAAAAAAGTGACTGCTGTGTGGCGAATGGATCACGGTCACTCTACCGAGTGACACAGCATAGGGGCTTCGTAAATACCCACGGAATTAGGACCTTCCAGTCCCTGTCACTCGGTGCTTCATTGATTTCTGTTCTCTTTTTGGAGATGGAGTTTTGCTCTGTCACCCAGGCTGGAGTGCAGTGGTGCGATCTCAGCTCACCGTGCAACCTCCACCTCCCAGGTTCAAGTGATTCTCCCGCCTCAGTCTCCCATGTAGCTGGGATTACAGGCACCCACCATCACGCCCAGCTAATTTTTGTATTTTTAGTAGAGAGGGGGTTTCACCATGTTGGCCAGGCTGGTCTCAAACTGACCTCAAGTGATCCACCCGCCTCAGCCTCCCAAAGTACTGGGATTACAGGTGTGTGTGAGCCATCGTGCCTGGCCTGATTCCTGTTCTTTAAGCAGCTGCCAGTCCCCCTGAGCCGTCCTAAACTCTGCTCAGTGCTCAGGTGTCTCCAGTGCCCTCGGCTGGGGCCTGGCTCTCCCATCCCTGCTACCCTGCTAGGACCCAGGCTGCTGGGCTCTTACCTGTTGTGGGAAAACGAAGCCACTGGTCAGGTTGGCGAGAAGGAGGAGGAGGAAGAGGCAGACGGCCCAGATCTGGGAGCTCAATGCCATCGTGCTGTCTGTCCGCTGTTCCACTGCTGGGTCTTGAGCTTGCTCTGGTGTCTGGGACCCAGTGACAGTCGCTTTTATAGGGCCTGCCAGGGGAGGCAGTGGTCTGAGCCCCCTCCCCTTTGCTCTGACTCATTTCCAAGAAGATAGTGGCGCCGAAAAGGCGGGAGAGATAAGCGGGAACAGAGCAACAGGGAACAGGATTGTGTCACCCTCAGCCGGCAGAGGTGTGTCTGGGGGGTGGGGCAGATGGGGCCACAGACACACACTGCTCACCAGCCCAGCCGTACAGGGAAACCTTTCCCCATCACGACGTCATCCTGCTGATAGGGAAAAAGTTCCCTGCTTTGCTTCAGCGGTTAAGCAGTTTGATGAGCAGAATCAAGGTTCCGCTCTCCTCCACCTGCTTCCTGGCCGCTATGAGCACGGGGCATGGCTGGCAGCTGCAGGCCCCCCAGGAGTGTCCGGCACATTGGGGGAAGCATCCATTGCATTGGGCTCTCACCACACATGCATCGGTTCTGGCAGGGAATGCTGGATATCCCTGAGCAGGATGGGCATCAACGTGTGCCCCTGATCCGCACATGGTGTTTTCCCAGTGTCAGACCCTTGAGATGTGGCTCTGGTAACTGGAAAATGTTTGAGCAAACTTTTGGCCATAAATGACAGCAGAAATATGGCCCAACACTGTGGCTCATGTCTCTAATCCCAGCACTTTGGGAGGCCGAGGCATGAGGATTGCTTGAGCCCAGAAGTTCAAGACTAGCCTGAGCAACATAGGGAGACCCCCATCTCTACAAAAAAAATTTTTAAACAAAGTTAGCCAGGCATGGTGGCACACATCTGTAGTCCCAGCTATTTGGGAGGCTGAGGCAGGAGGATCACTTAAGCCCAGGAGGTTGAGGCTGTAGTGAGCTATGATTGTGCAACTGCACTCCAGTCTGGGTGACAGAGTGAGACCATCTATAAAATCTGAAATAGCGGTAACAGTAATAGCTAACATCTGCTGTCTGATGAGTGCATTTTATACGACGGCACATATGTTAACTCACTTCTGCACCAGCTCAGCCTGTGCCGCTTATTCTCCCAGCAGCACTTGCTGCCCCACCCTGGGCTCTGCTCTCTATTCAGGGGCTGCCTTCTCAGCCATCCAACCCCAGGGGCCTGGGCTCCCCAGACCCTGCTCCCTCTTAGGAGCCTCCTCCCCGTTGAACACTCATTTCCTTCACTTTAAAGAAAACGCACCAAAGGCAGAGATCAGGGTACAGGCCAAGCTTGCCCAGCCAGAGGCAGAGCTGGGATTCCAGCCTGGACAGCCTGACCCCAGGGCCTGTGCACTTACCCATAGGCTTCCCCATCTCCCCTAAAACACAGCAGGGCACAGTGGCTTGTTAGACCTGCTCCAGAGCAGACCATGCACATCTCGAAATTCTGCATTCAGTAGCATCATGGTGGCACCCTGAAATCAGCAGTGGTAGGTATGTTGACATACAGAAATCGGCAAGCACTACAAGCCAGGGATGTTTACAGTGAGCTGGTTCCTTGGGACACCAATGGCTGGGGGATAAACCCAGGCTGCCTGACTGCTGGCTGTTAGCAGTCATCCATCCACTGCCACTATTCCCGCTCACTGCCACTATTCCCATCCACTGCCACTATTCCCGCCCACTGCCACTATTCCCGCCCACTGCCACTATTCCCGCCCACTGCCACTATTCCCGCCCACTGCCACTATTCCCGCCCACTGCCATTATTCCCATCCACTGCCACAATTCCCACCCACTGCCCCTATCCACTACTAGGTCCAGCTCAGGGTGCACATGGCCCAAGGGACCGACAAACCTTGGTTCCAGATGGGCCCTTGGACATTTTGCCACTTTGCCTCTTTCATTCCAGGGCCATCCAGTGTCAGCCCAGTCACCAGAGCCTGAGAATGTTGTTGTTAAGGAATGAACACTTCTTCCCGGCTGCTGAGCCGCTGCCAAGGCCCACTCAAAGCACAGAAATGGACAGGCCCCGTCATCTGCCTACCCGTCCACACCACATGGGAGGCTCCTCGTACCACAGCCTGGGTAACAAAGTGAGACCCCATCTCTACAGAAACCTGGCTATAGTCGGTCAATGTTACAGTGAGCCATGATCGTCGCCACTGCACTCTAGCCTGGGTGACAAGAGTGAGACCCTATCTCTGAAAACTGAGTGAATAAAGATGGCTTCAGATGGGAATGGCTAGGAAAAGGAGACAGGGCTCTTGAGAGAAGAGACGAGGTGGGGGGTACTCGGGGGTAAGGCAGGGCATGGAGCTCCACAAGGTGAGCAGAGTGGCAGGCCCAACCCCTGGGAGTGGATGGAGCTGAAGGGGGCTGCAGGATGAGGCAGGGCCCAGAGAGTGGTCACTCGGGGAGACATGCAGCAGCCCCCAGCCCTACCAGGCTGCATCTCAGCTCGGGCCAGGTTTCATCATCAGCCGGGGCAGGGGTCACAGCACAGGCGCCAGGGCCTCGGTGGAAGGCGACAGGCTGACGGGCCAAGCTTGGTGCTCTGGCTATCTGCCCTCTCTGGGGGTGAGGGGCTCAAGGCCAGGCCCCACCATTGGCTGGTGCAGAGGGGAGGGCTTCAGCCCAGCAGGGTAGGGCCAGGGGCTGGTCCTGTTTCCAGGAACTACTGACACAGAGACCCCAGCCTCTCCTCCAACATGGGACACGTCCTTGACCCCAGCTCCCGCTGTTCCACACCCTCATACACACCTAGGGCCTCAAACGGGACATTCATTCCTTAATTCCTCCATCCATCCAACCACTGGGTACCGGGTGGTGCAGCTGGCAGGGACCGCACACAGCCATGTGCACAACAGTGGAACGGTGCCTTGTGGAGCTCTGCAGACCCCAGGCCCCATCCCCACTCCTGAGACGGACAGACACACAAGCAGACAAGGCGGGGGCCACATGGGGCCAGTTTATTGCAGTTAAATACCTCTCTCTCTCTCTATTTTTTTTTTGTCAATTTTTCCATAAAGAAAATTAAAACACACACACACACACACCCAAAGGGGAGCAGGGACCCAGAAACAAGAGGTGGAGTGGGATGCTGCCACCCTGCGTAGGTCCAGGCCCTGGGTGGCCCCCACCAGAGGCTCCCCTCCTTCCCATCAGCACCCTGTCTCAGTACCTCCAGAGACCAGGAGGCAGTGGGATGCAGCAGGGCCTCTGTCCCCCTCCCTCCTGCCTCCAGGTGAGACCACTAGAAGTGCCGGGGCTTAGTGAGGGCCAGGAGTAGGGCGACAGACAGACAGATGGGGAGGGAGGATACCGTTTCCAAGTGGAGGAGGGCGGTGGGCACTGTATCCACAGAAATGCATTATTTCTCCCCGTTTTTTTTTTTTTTGTTTGTTAAAAATCTACTATAAAAAAACGCAGCTGGGGGAGGGGCGTGTGTCCCTCTCTGTGCTAAGGGCTGGGGAAGGGGGCAGCAGAGGCCGGCGTGGGCGGCGGCGGCTGCGCGGTGGCGGCGGGCGTCACTGCCGGGTGCTCTCGCCCACCATCTCCAGGTTGTGCTGCTGCAGCTGGGCTCGAAGCAGGGCATTCTCATTCTTCAGCTCCTCAATCTGGCGGACACGACGGGGGACAAGGGAGTAGAAGGCCGGTGCCTGGCCTCTGGGGCTCCTGGGCCCTGACCCGCTCCAGGCCTGGCACCCACCTGCTGCCTCAGGAGTTCGTTGTCCATCTGCAGCCGCTCGGCCTCCTTGAAGGTCTCCTGCATGCGCTGATTGGTCTGGCGCAGCTCCCGGATGTAATCGCAGGCCTTGGACAGGATCCCTCCTTTACTCTGGAGGGCGAGGGGACCAGGAGCCTTAGGGCGGGTACCACCCACTGGCCCCCACCCCAGGACGACTCCCAAGCCCCATGGCAGTTGGACTTTCTGCGTGCAAGGGCTGGGGGCCAGGCCCGCTGCAGCCCCTGAGGGTCCGGGGCGCTCACCGCTCCCGTCTTGCTGTTGTCTGCATTACAGTCTGGAATGATTTTCGAAAGCTGGACGATCCAGTTGTTGATCTTGTCCCTCCGCCTCCGCTCCACTGCGGGAAACAGCCACAGCCACGGCTTCGCTGACAGCGCTCGTGCCTGAGCGGCCATCCTCACAGGGCAGAGGCTCAGCCCAAGGACACCAAGGCATGGCGCAGGCCCCACCCAGACCACAGCCCTGGGAAGTGTAGGGCGGCAACATGAGCCCAGCCACCCCCCACCCCAGCTTCTCAAGAGGAACAAGGAAAGCTGGGCCATCCAGTGCCAGGACGGACGTCAACGGCCAGGCACTTTGAGTTCATTTTGGGGGCCTGCCCCGCCATACTTGTACAAATTTGAATTGACAGTTAAAAATAAGAAAAGTTCACGTCATAATTGGCATCGCTGGCTCCTTTGGAGAAATGGCGCTCTGGCCACAGTGGGCACATATTGGGAGGCAGGCTCCTCTGCATAAGACCAGTGCCGTCTCTGGCTCCCGCAGCCCCTGTACTGGATTCTCCAGTCTCCCTAGAGACTCTGGGCCGCGTGATTTTGTTTTTTTTTCCCTCATCCCTAAGTCCTAGTCTGACCATGTTTCGCCCCTGCTTAAAATCCTTCCACGGGGCAATGGCAGCTCCTAACTGGCACCTGCAGCTCCTGGGGCCTGGCTCACAGGGCATCGGCTCACCCAGGAGAGACACAAACCCTATGCTGAAGGCCAGAGATGGCAACTCATAGAAGATTTTACTTTAAAAACGCAGATTTGTGACTTAACTCCATAAAACTCCACAATCTCACCCAACTGTATTGGCTGGGTGGCAGCTGCCCCCAGGCAGAGCACATCCCATCCTGATACCTGCCTGGGATCTGTGTGTCCCAGAGCCTGAGACCCCTGGCTCAGGGCCTGCTGAAGCCAGGCGGTCCCAACCCTTCACCGCCTGCTAAGCCCTAGCACCAAGCACCATGCGGACACGAAAGAACGCTTAGCTACCCCCAACTCCCACCCTATGGACCCCCAGCCCTGACAGGGTGGCTCCCGCTGTCTGCGGCATTTGTGGAGGGGAACGGAGCCTATGGCTAGGGCGGATGTGGCAGGAAGGCTAGGGCTGTTTTCCAACCCTTGGGTAGTGGTGACGGGAAACTGGGCAGGGCTCTGGTGAGCGTGAGAAGGAGTGGGCCACAGCCTGCCCATTACCCTCACGCCCCAAGATCAGAAGCTCCCCGGCCATGCCGTTCCCTTGAGAAGGCTGGGGCCCACCCACTGGCAAACCCCTCTGGCTTCTCTGGGTTGTCCCCATGCTGCTGACCAGCCCCTCCCCACCTCGAATGCCTCCCACTCAGGCCCGAGCGACAAACCCTCCGATGGACGTGGACTCTCCCCTCCCACCGTGACCACTCTTCCCTGGCCCCTCTTCCACCCTCGTGCTCCTCTCTTTCCTCCAAAACAAATACCCCGAGATCGGTGCTCACTAGCGAGCACGGTCCGGGCCCTGCACAGGGCTCAGTGACTGCTTGCTCCCCTATGTCTGTCACAGTGCACTGAACCCTCCCACCAGAGACAGGCACGCCTGCCTGCGGGAACTCTGTGGCCAAAAGCAGCAGTGGTACTGAAAGGCCAGGCCTGGTGGCACCGCTGGCACAGTCCCCAGCACAGCGCTCCACGCCCAGAGGTCCACGGAGGAACTCGGTAGGCGGCCTCATTTCAGCCTCTGCCCTCCCGTGGTCCTCTCAAGGGCTGGGCACCGGCTGCAGCTATATCCTCTCCAGCATGTGATTACTTACTGCCCGCCCTACTGCGTGCCAGGCCCTCCGCCAGGCCAGGGTCCAGGGTGGAGGCGGCACCACCCCGCTGACACTCACAGCACCACTGTGGGCAGGTGGCACTGACCCCATAGCATTTGTGTCATCACTGAAGATGGTACAAAGTAAATCTGGGGAATGCCAGGCGCTGGGCCACAGCCTCTGCATGGGAATGAAACCTCAGAGATCCAGGAAACACTCCGGCTGGTTCCTGAGAACAGCTTTAAGGCAGACAGGTGGGAAAATCCCAGAAATGGTGGCCTGAAAAACACACTGGGGCTGTGTGGGGGTGCGAAGAGCTTGTCAAGACCAGCTGGCAGGTCAGGACTGCATCTCCTCCTCCTCTGGAGGCCCAGGCCCTTGAGTCTAGGCCCTGACTTTAGCAGGTGGTGATGCTGTCCGGCCTGCGGCTTCAGAAGACCATCACGGCACATTAGAAATACAGGAAGGCCTACTAAGACCAAGGCCACGTCCATTCTGCAGAAGCACTTCAGTTACTCCATAGGACACTTAAAAACAAAATTCAGAGGCTGGATGGGGTGGCTTATGCCTGTAATCCCAGGACTTTGGGAGGTCATGGAGGGCGGATCACATGAGGCCAGGAGTTCGAGACCAGCCTGGCCAACGTGGCAAAACCCCATCTCTACTAAAAATGCAAAACTATTAGCCAGGCGTAGTGGTGCGTGCCTGTAATCCCAGCTACTCGGGAGGCTGAGGCACGAGAATTGCTTGAACCCAGGAGGCGGAGGTTGCAGCGACCCGAGATGGCGCCACTGCACTGCAAACTGGATGACAGACCAAGG
>NW_016107633.1:433190-465068 GCF_001604975.1 Cebus imitator
AAAACAAAAGCAAAACCTGCCAGGGCTGAAGGAAGAAATGGACAAATCCACAAATATCGGGAAAGACACAGACACCCTTCTCAACAACTGGTAGAACAAGTAGACAAAAAAAAATCAAGATAGAAAACCTGAACACTGGGCAAGGGCCACCCTTCAGGCAGGACATGCATGCCCCGCAACACCAGGGGTTCCCACACCCCTTCCTATTCTTTTCTGAGACAGGGTTTGGCTCTGTTGCTCAGGCTGGAGTGTAATCTCAGCTCACTGCAACCTCCACCTCCCGGGCCCAAGCCATCCTCCTGCACAGCTTCCTGAGAAGCTGGGATTACAGGCATGTGCCACCAGGCCTGCCTAATTTTTTTAGGTTTTTGGGTAGAGACATGGTTTCACCACACTGCCCAGGATGGTCTCGAACTCCTGGGCTCAAGTGATCCACCCACCTTGGCCTCCCAAAGTGCTGGGATTACAGGTGTGAGCCACCACACCTTACCACACACCCCTTCCTGACATGCCACCTCCCTCCCTCAGGCCCCTGCAGGCAGTGAGTTTGTGACTCTGGGATGAGCTGCTATAGTACCAAGAAGTGGTGGGAAGGAGGGAAAAAGAAGTGAGGGAAGCAGATCTGAAATTCACCACAGAATGGAAACTTGGGGATTGCGGCCGTAAGGGAAGAGGGTAGCGTTGAAAGCGGCTCTGGTTTTAGTTTTCGGCTTGGGCAGCTGTGACACGGGTAGCTTTTGCTGCTCTGGAAAGAGGAACGTTGCCTGAGAGCCTTTGGAGAGGGGAGATGGCACGTTCTGTTTTGGGCGAGTTGAATTTGAGGCATTGCAGGGATGTCCGGAGATGGAGATCTTGAACGGGTAGTTCAAAATGTGGGGTTGGAGTTCCAAGGAGAGGAATGGAATGGAAATACAGCTCTGTGCATTACCAGGAGCCAGCTGGTGGGCGAAGCCTGGGAGGACATCAAGAAACAGTCCTCAACTTTTTGTGAGTCACACACTCTTCTGGAGCAAAGAGAAAAGAGGAACACCTACAAGTAGGAACAGAGTTTGGGGGATACTGACCAAAAGCTCCCGAGCCCGCCCCTGGCCTCATGCGTCATACACCTGACGCAGACAGAAAGGGCTGGACCTTAAGAAACACCAGCAAGACTGGGCGTGGTGTCTCAGGCCTGTAGCCAAGGCCGAGGATTGCCTGAGCCAGAAGTTCAAGACAAGCCTGGGCAGCATAGCAAGACCTCGACTCTACAGATAAAAAATTACCCCATGTGATGGAGCCTGCCTGTGGTCCCAGCTACTCAGAGGCCTGAGGTGGAAGGATCACTTGAGCCTGGAAGGTCAAGGCTGCAGTGAGCTGTGATTGTGCCACTGCACTCCAGCCTGGGTGACAGAGTGAGACCCCCACTTCTCAAAAAAAAAAAGGAAACACCTGCAGCGAAAGCAGAAAGCAGTTTCTCAAACTAGTCCACTATGACAAATCACCTGAAGAGCTGGTGGAAAACAGATCCCCAGGTGCTCCCACCTACTCGCTCTGGAGATTTCACTGTTAACAGTGGGGCAGGAGGGACAAAGACCACAGGAGAATCAAAGAGGGTGGAGGCGAAAGGAAGATTTCAGAAAGTAACAGAGACAAACAGGCAGCGTCAGGTGCTTGGAGCCCAGACAGCAAAGGAGGCCAGGGGATGTGGCAATGGGGTCACCATGGGTGACCTGAAGTGGAGCTGTTTTGGTAGAGCAATGAGCCAGATGGCCAAGGGTACTGGGAGAATGAGCAGATGGGGGCGGATGTTCTGGAGGTCAGGAGAGCAGAGATGGGACAGAGCAGGAGAAGCGGGCAGGTGACGGAGACTGCTTCACAGGCTGACAAAGTCTCAAGGCTGCCTAGAGTCAAATTAGCTGAGGGAGAGGCGGGGGTGACAGTAGGGCGGGAGGGTCCTGAGTCTTCTCTTCAGCCTTACTGTGTGGCCACCATGACTCACTGCATCCCCGCCAGGCGCCAGGGGCAGCTGTGCTTCCAGCATTTCACAGAGGGAGGACAGGCACGGAGATTAAGAACCACCCCAACGCTCCCCCATGCTAGGTAAGCAGTGGGGCTGGGGCTGCCCTGGGGGCCCCCTAAACTCAATGCATCCCAAAGCCAAGCTCAGATGCACCCCTCCCTTCCAAGCACAGGAGTCCAGCACGGAACCCTGACTCTCCAGCCTTGGAGTCCTCCCCCCATTTCCCTGCTCCCCTGCCCTGTCTCAGGCTTGACACCTATGTGGCCTCCTACCTCCCAGCCTCTTCCCACCAGCCTTGCCAGCAGCCTCCATGCACAAACCCCTCTGCTGGCTTCTCATCACCCTGGAATAAAACTGCAGGGGCCCAGACAGCCACACTGGGGACCTCTTCCAAGGTCCTCCACCATCTGGCCTGGGCAGCCCCCTCCATTGCACCAACTTCCTCTTTTCTTTCCTGAATTCTGCTCTTCTGCAGACACACCACGGTGGCCCCGGCTCAGGGCCTGGCCTGTGTCCTAGCTCTTCCCTCTGCCTGGGACTCTCCTGAGGCTCTCAACAGACCCCTTCCGTTAGGTCCCTTCAGGCTTCTGCTCAAATGTCACCTCTCAGAGAGCCCTTAGGGCACACTGCTGTGCTGCCATCACCCGCCACCTCCTTCCCCAGCTTTCCAATTCTGCCTGTGGCTGCCCATGCTGCCTGACGCCTGCTGTGGTTGTGTGACTTCCATCTCTTCCACCAGAACACACAGAGAGCTCAGACCTCGTCTGTCCTGTTACCCACCGCAATGCTGTATCTGATGCAAAACGGGGGTTGGCCGAACTACATATGCGCTGAATGAACAGCATGAATGCCTGAACTCAGAGGAACGGCTCAGAACACAACTACCTGGGCCACAGACCCCAGTCCCATCGCCACCTTTAGGACTCAAGACTCACAGCCTCGCTCGGACATTCAAGGCCTTCCTGATCTTCCCAATCTTCCCTCCTGAGGCATTCCACATGGAATGCCTCTCCCACAACGAAACCAGCACCCCACAAAGCAATCTGACCCACGCTCCCCTCTCCCTGGGGACGCCTTACCCCAGCCCACCCCACATCAAAGTCCCGTGAGACTCAAGCCCTCCGGCCTTCGAGCCTCCCCGACACTCCAGGCCAGACTCCAGACCTGGCACAGGGCCTGTGCTGCTCAGCCTGGAACCCACGGACAGTAAATATTTGTTGAATGATGGTTGTTTGGGTATAAACGCTCCCCCGGCACTTGCACACTGCAGTGGCTACTGACGGGGCGGGGGGGGCTCGGGGAGGAGAGGACAGTGCTGACTGTCAAATGACCTGAGGCGAGACTTGGCGTTTCTGGAAAGGCAGGATGCTACAGCCTCAGGCAGCGCTTCACACAGTTTCTCCCTCAGATGTGGTCCCTGGGGGACCAGACCTACTTCTGGAGACCAGGCAGGCATGGGAGTGAGGGATGTGAGCACGACAGCTGCCACGTGGAAAGGTCAGCCCAGGTGAACCCAGTCAGCCCCATTTTTCAAGCGGGGCAGGCAATCCAAATGGGAATGTGAAGTCCCCCACCTTAGATGTGAGCCATGAATTCAAGATCACCAGCTGGGTCAGCACACGCTCCCTGTTCATGGTCCCTGCTCCTCTACTCCTGACACTGTACTCTCCCTTCGTTGCTCATTTTCTACGTTTTCAGCGCAAAGCCCTCCGGAGCACTTGTGGCAGGCTTGGGCGAGAGTGGCCTCCCTCTCTGTCACTCCACACCCCGGGGCTGGCTGAGCCTGCGAGGGTGGCGGTCGAGGGGGCCTGAAGCCCCACCTTGTCCTCACCTTCATTGTGCTGGGCTCTTCTCCTCTCATCTCGGGGTGTTCTGGTTCCATCGATTTTTCTAGAAGAGGAGAACAGAAAAGGGGTCATGTATTATGGCAGATCTGTTTGCCCAAGCATCTGTTAAGTATCAGACTTAAAAATTATCTTTGCAAGATAAATCCACAAGAAGAGAGAAAAGACGTGATACTTTATGTGCACTGGAGTAGCAGAAACAGGCAAAGAACAGAAAATACTACACCGTGCACCCGGTTCATGCTAACTGCCCAGCTTCTACTCCAGAATCCCTTCCCTTCCTTTGGTTCCAATGCCAGGCCCTCCTGGTGCCCCCTGCACGTACGGAGAGTAGGGGTGTGTCCGGGGGGCAATCGTCCTCTGTGTTCCTGTCTGAAGCACATCCTGGGGAGTCATCATGACATAGAACTGGCCTGCAGGGAATGGGGGGTTAGTGGCACAAGAGGGCAGAGTCAGAACTGGTTGTGGGGGCTTCCCTCCCTGCTGGACCAGTTGCCTCCCTTGCCTGCCAGCCTGGCTTCTTCCTCTCCTCACCTCCAGCCTGCAAGCTCTGGTCTGTGGTCTGTACGGACACAGCCGTAGTATCTCCCACACTGGACGCCGGGAAATAAGCAAATCGTGCCTCCCCGCTGACAGCCTCAGCTGCGGGGCTGCCACCATTGCTGAAGGGATTTTGGATCACAGCCTGGAGAGTAGGAGGACAGAGGCTACCCTTAGCTTTCTCTGTTCTCCCATCCCGTCTCCTCATTGCTGAGCTTGCGGTTTACTACATTTTCTGCATTACTAGAGAGGAGTGGAGACTCCTGCAGGTAGCATTCATCCTGTGTCTCAGACTGCCTTGGAACAGGGCAGGAAGTTGGCGATCATTTGCTAAGCAGTCTAAGAAACTTTCCTCCTAGACACATCATTCCCATTTTGCAGGAAAAAAAAAACTTGGAAGTTTCACCGTGCGCACCAGGGATCCAACACCGCAAAGCCTGAGGCCTGAGAGCAGCATCCACTGGGCGACACAGCATCCCGCCCCCGGGGCTCCCCAAGAGCAGAGCCAATGTCCCCTCTCCACCCCCCCAGGGATGGCAGGGCACCTACCAGCGGAAAGGGCGCTGCAGGACCTGGGGGCACAGAGGCAGCAGCGGGGCCCGGGCGCTGGGCTGCCCCGTCCACACCCACCTGGGTCACAGCCTGCTGCCCCCCCGCGAAGGCAGCGGTGGACACGACGCTGACGGCGCCAGCCGTGTCGCCCTGGCCGTCCAGCTGACCATCAGTCACCTGGACTACGCGGTATGTCACCTGCAGGGGGCGGCAGAGCGGCGAGGCCGGCGCTGGGGCCAGGTCCGAGCCTTCCCCGCACGCTCGCCCGCCCGCCAGTTCTTCGCGGCCCGCAGCTCACCTGTCCTCCATTCGTCTCTGTGCGGAACTGGTACTGGATGTTGTGGTCGCCGAACGCCGCCTGCTGGACGCTGGTGATGGCCACCGCCGTCTGCTCCTCCGCCCCTGGGCCGTCCCCGCCTGGGGCCGAGGAGGGTCGGGGCACGGTCAGGGCCGCGCCTGGAGCCCCCAGTCCTCCCCGGGCGCGGCCGGCCCGGCAAGCACTCACCTTCCTGCAGCTCGACGCCCTCCTCCGCCTCGGGTCCCTTGTCGTGGCTGCCAGGGGCACAGGAGTGAGTGGGGTCAGCGCGGCCCGCGGCCCGCGACCCCGCTCCCACGCCCAGCTGTGGGGCCCCAATCACGCCCGGCGGCGCCTGAGGTCAGGGGCGCCGCTGAGGCCGGGGTCCGGGGGCGGGAGGTGCCGGGTCCCCCCCCGCGCCGGCGGCCTCCATTTTGAGCCGGGCCCGCGGCCGCTCGGGATCATGGCGGCCCGGCCTGCAGGCCGCGGGGCAGGGGCCGGGGCGAGGGGGCACGGCCCGGCCGGGGCTCTTACCTGGCGGCGGCAGCAGCGGTGGCCGAGGCAGCGGGATCCAGACCCGGGTCCAGCATGTCCATGGGGGGGGCGGGGGCGGGGGGGGGGGGGGGGGGGGGGGGGGGGGGGGGGGGGGGGGGGGGGGGGGGGGGGGGGGGGGGGGGGGGGGGAGGGGGCGGGCGGCCGGGGGGGCCCCGAGCCCGGCGCTCACGCCGCGCGGCAGGAGGGGACGGAGGAGATACGGGAGCCGCTCGCGCTGATCACGGGGACAAACAGTGGGGTCATGTGAGGAGGAGATGCCGCCGCCGCAGCCGCAGCCGCCGCCGCTCCTGCAGCCGCTGCAGCCGCCGCGGCCTCCGCCTCCGCCTCCGCCCGCCCGCCGGCTCCGGGCGGCCCGAGGCTCCGGGACGCCGCGCGGCCGCCCCCAGCCCGCCCGCCCGCCCGCTGCACGCGGCCCTCGGGCCTCCTTCCCTGAGCAGCCGCCGCCGCCGCGACTTTTTTTTTTGAACACGGCCCGCCCTGGCTGGCCGCCGCCGGTGCCCTGGATCGCCGGCTCGCGTGGCCGCCGCCCGGCCTGGCCCAGTCCGGCGGCGGATCGCTGCTGCAGCCGCCGCCGCTTTCTATTTTTCCCCCTTTTTTTTTTCCTCCTTTACTTGAGCTGCGCGCGCGCGGCGGCAGCGGCGGCGGCGGCGCGGGCCCGGGACGGACGCGCGCGGGGGGAGGCGACCCGGGAGCGCGCGCGCTGTCTATCTCCGCGTGCGGGCGGGCACGCGCGGTTCCGGGGTTCCGCGGGGCGCGAGGCCACCGCTCGCCGCCCGGCTGGAACGCGGGTCCAGATGGAACGTCGAGGGACCTGGAGCAGGGGCTTGGGTCGCCGGGGGCCAGGCGGGCTGCCCGGGATTGGAGACAGTAAAGTAGGTCGGTGGGAGGAGGGGGGGATGGGCTGGAAGGGGAGGGGGCGCGCGCGCGCGCGTTCCCGGAGGCCGGGCTGCTGTGCGCGAAGGCGGAGGTCCTAGGCGCATGCGCACGCCTGGGCGGGGCCGGAGCGCGCACGTAGGCGGGCGGCGGCTGCTCTGGGCATGTCCTCGGGCCGGTGGCGCGGGTGCAGGCTGGGCCAGACTGGGTCTCTTCCTCTTGGCCCGGGACGCGGCGCTTTACAGACAAACACGGCAGCAGCCCCGGCCCCCCCGCCCCGCGCGGCGGAACAAACGCTTCTCTTCAGACCGAGGCCTTGTGATTATACGTTTTACTAGACTCGGGAGGGGCATGGCAGGGCTTCATCAGTATTCTTTCAAATTAAAAAAAAAAAAGTACAAAAGCTACGTAGAAAACGTCAGATCAGACGACTAAACTTTCCCGACTCAGGGCCAAGTTCTGCAAGGGAGAAAGGAAGAAGGGTATGAGCCGCGGGGACCGGCTGGGGACCTAGGGACGGTCTGGACGCTAGGCGGGGGCGGCCCTCACCTTCTTGAGCCTGCGCTCGCGGGACGCCTGCGAGTCGGTCTCGGAGTACGGGGGTGGCGCGGGCGGGTAGTAGGCCTCCTCCTCCTCCTCCTCCTTGTAGGGTCTCCTCCTCTCCCCGGGCCCCTTCTTCCTCATGGCCTCCTCCAGTAGCCGCCCATCATAGGGGGGGTCCCCAGACCTGGAGCCGTTGTCCCTAGGGTCTCGGGTCCGGTGGTAGTGGGACCTGGGGTCGGCAGAGGGGCGCTCCCGAGACCTGAAGTCGTCGTAGTGGGGGTCCTGGGAGCGTGGGAAGTCCCTCGAGTCGTCTTGGTCGTAGAGGTCGTCCCGGCTGCGGCTCCTCGGGGGCATGTAGGCCTGGCCTCTCCTCCCACCATTGCTCGGGGGAGACCTGCTCCCTGACTCCGCGGAGTTCGGCAGGGTGAGGTCGTCCAGGGCATCCACGGAGCGGGCCCGGGGCCGCCCGGCCCGCCAGCCCCCTCCTGGCTGTGCTCTGGGGTGCTCCTGCTCCCATCCCCTGGGACTCCGGCGGGCGTGGCTACCCCACTCCTCATCCCGGATCGGGGTGAGGGCAGGGCCCCGGGAAGGCCGAGATCGCCAGTCGTCCTCGTGGAGGGAGGTGACTTCACTCATGGCTGCAGGGAAGAGGGGTGTCACTGACTGCTGGAGGAGCCCAGGGTCCAGGGTTTGCACCAAGCGTCCCTTGGGCAGGTATCAGGGACTCATGCTTCCCCCCACCCCACCTTAAAAGCCCTCAGATCCGAAGGGTGCTCCTCACCCCGCTCCACACGGCCATTCGGGGGGCCAGGTCGAGAAGGGTCGAAGTTGGCCAGCTCCTTCTCCATGTAGTACAGAACGCGCATGGAGTCATCTTGCTGGTTGGCCTGAATCCTGTAGCCACTTCGGACTTCTAGGGATAGGGTGGAGGTGATTGGTTTGGGAGGATGGATCCTGGCCCAGCCCTCTCCCTTAGAGGTACATCCAACCTCGGGATGATGGATTCTCACCTGAAGCCGCACTGCTGTCTGTATCCCGAAGCAGGGGTATGTAAGATCCTTGGCCGCCAGCTAGGGGAGAGTGGCTGTCAGAGGCTGCCCACCCAGAGCAGAGCCCCTCCTTAGCTCCCAAGACCCTCCTCCTTCCAGCACCTGCCCCTCAGTGTCCAGATGCCCAGCACACCCCCACCAGCTGGTCCTGCTCCCCCCCTCCTCACCTGAGCTACTCCTGTCAATGTCTCCAGGGTATCCTCCAGGGTACCCGTTGTAGCCACCCATGGGAATCATGGTTGGTGGGGGCGGGGTCTTGGCAGGAGACAGGTGGGCATAGGTGCTGGGGGCATAGATGCTGGGAACACCTGAGGTGGCTGCTTTGCCAGCAGCATACACTGTGAGGACAAAAATGAACATGAGAAGGTGGGCCAGGCAGGAGCCAGGCTGCCCCACACCCATCTGGTTCCAGAGGGACCTGGGCCTGGACCTCCTTCCCAACCTGCCCTCTCCACTGTAGAGCTTCCCTGGGCACTTGGGTCCCTGCTGATCCTCATTGCATTTCTGCAGCATCCCTGAGCCTAGGGGACACCAGCTTCACAGAGATCCCACCCCACTTCCTTGGTGATTTTTCAGAGGATGCACACAGGCAGTTCATGGCCCCAGGATGGCAGTACAGTGTTACATTTAACCTCATGGTGATTTGCCAACATTTGCCAAGCAAAAGGTTTTACCTAAAATTCCAACTCTCCAGCTAACTTACTGGAAGAACTGGCCACCCAGGGCCTGTGTGTTTACAGCGCAACAAAGCTGCCCCTTTAGATAAAGCCCAGGTGCTGGGTCCACCACTGTCCCCACAAGCGGAAATCAAATATCTTCTTTGGTGGCCAAGCTCCTGCTCTAAAAAAAAAAATGAGTCAGCTGGAAGATGTAGGTCCTGCCCACCAGGTCACCTTCCAGACCAAGATGCAATGGCAGGAGCCCAGAGTTAACTTGCCTGCCCCAGGCAAGCAGCAAAGTGGCCACACCCACCAGGCTCTAGGCTTGACAGCTCAAGGTAAGATCCTCCTCCTTTCCTTTCTCCCCAGGGCAAAAGGCTTGCAAAGTTTCTGGGCCCTAGGTAAGTGGCTTCCTCCCTGGGACTCCAATAGGAAAATGGCGGGGGCAGATGGGCTCCAAGAGGGTGCTTCACCTCTGATTTGGTTTGGAAGCAGAAGGCTAAGTGCACAGCCTAGAGGAAGCCTCTTCATTAGCTCAAGCAGCCTGCAACTTCATAAACAGCAGTGGGACCTGCTGCCTCCTGACGGGTGGGCAAAGGCTGTGGCAGCAGCAGATGTAACAGGGCCTCTGCCAGGCAGTTAATGGGGCCCCGGGTTGGGGTGACAAGGTCCTCGGATGGAGGAAATGTGGTGTTGGGATAGGGGAATGTGGCATGGGGACCAGCATTTGCAGTCCTGGGCCTAGCTCTGGTCTTCGTGGGTTCACTGCAAACTTGGTTGCAGTCCATCTGGGAAATGGACCTAATACCCACTGCCTGAGCAAAGAGCTGTCATCTAAACACGGCAAGAGGGAAGGGAGGGGTTGGCCTGCATAAGCCTCCAGGGAGCAGTGGAATTTTTTCAGGGAAGTGATCCTTTGAGGAACCAGGTCGCACACTACTGAGTTCAATGACTATGAAGTCAGCAACTTCAAATGCTCACAACACCTCATAAAGTTGGGACCTTACAGAGAAGTAAACGGGACTCGGAGAGGGAAGGCTGCTTCTCCGGGGTCACTGTGCTGGCCCTGAGTCATTACTGAGGCTGACGGTGGCGGTGCCCAGCAGCTGGCAGGCGTAGAATATTTTATATAGATCAGGCCCCAGGCTCAATGCTGTACACAAGCTCACTAAACCCCCAGATGCACCCAGTATGATGAGCTCTGCCATAAGCCCCATTTTATAGGGGAGGACACTGAGCCTTAGGGAGGGAAATTGCTCACTGGGCTTCCGAGCAGGAAGGTGTCAAGCAGGCTTCAGCCTTCCACCTGCCCACGCTTGCAAGGATTGCCTGGTACTTCACTGTTTGTGTATCTCGGACTGCGTGCAGAGAGGCTGGTCTACCCAGACACCCTCCCGAAGGAAACCAAGGACTGGTAATAGCTGTGGTCCCCAAGGAGGGGAAACAGGGCAGCAGCCGGAGGGATGCTGAAGTATCCATCAGTGCCACCTAGTGTACACCCTAGGGCCCTGGTGTCCCAAGGCTGATGGCTGTGACTACGTCTATCAGCTCCTCTATGAAAATGTCCAATTGGGATATTCACAGACATTCACAGAAAAGAGGCAGGAGCAAGTCTTTGTCAATTGCACGTCTGACCCATCTCAGAGTTAGGTCTCTGTCTCTCTCTCCCGTCTTCTCTTACCTTCCCCTGCTTGGTTTGCATACTTCCCCTTTAGCTCTAGTCCCCCGCAAGTCCCAGCTTTCACAGGTACCCGTGCTGATGTGGTAGATATGTCCCTAGACATAGTAGCCGGGTAAAATGTGCAGCATTCCTGTGGATATGTGTTTTCAAAAATTTGCTTACCTTTGGCCGGGTGTGATGGCTCACACCTGTAATCCTAGCACTTTGGGAGGCCAAGGTGGGCCTCCTGAGGTTAGGAGTTCAAGACCAGCCTGGCCAACATGGCATAATTCCGCCTCTACTAAAAATACAAAAATTAGCCGGGTGTGATGGCAGGCACCTATAATCCCAGCTACTCAGGAGGCTGAGGCAGGAGAATTGCTTAAACCGGGTGACAGAGGTTGAAGTAAGCCGAGATTGTGGCACTTCACTCCAGCTTGGGCGACAGAGTGAAATTTTGTCTCAAAAAAAATTTTTTTTTTTTTGCTTAAATTTAAGGCCAGGTGTGGTAGCTTATGACTGTAATCCCATCACTTTGGGAGCCTGAGGCAGGATCACTTGAGGTCAGGAGTTCAAGACAAGTCTGGGCAATGTAGCAAGACCCTGTCTCTACAAAAAAATTTTTTAAACTGGCCAGCATGGTGGCACATGCCTGTAATCTTAGCACTTTGGGGAGGCTGATATGGGAGGATCACCTGAGGTCAGGAGTTTGAGACCAGGCTGGGCAACATAGTGAGACCTCTGTCTCTACAAAAAAAATATATATATATCAAAAAATTAGCTGGGCATGCTGGTGTGTACCTACAGTCCCAGCTGCTCCAGAGGCTGAGGCAGGAGGATTGCTTGAACCCAGGAGTTAGAGGCTGTGGTGAGCTATGACAGCACTACTGCCCTCCAGCTTGGATGACACAGTGAGACCCTTTCTCTAAAAAAAATAAAATTTGCTTAAATTGCGGTGTTGTAAACCTTGTTTTCTTACCTTTTTCACTTAAGATTTGTTTTATTTTATTATTACTTTTTCTGAGACAGACTCTGGTTCTGTTGCCCAGGCTGCAGTGCAGTGGCATGATCTCAGCTCACTACAACCTCTACTTCCTGGGTTCAAGCTATTCTCCTGCCTCAGCCTCCTGAGTAGCTGGGATTACAGGTGAACACCACCATGCCCGGTTAATTTTTGTATTTTTAGTAGAGACGGGGCTTTGCTGTGTTGGCCAGGCTGATCTGGAACGTCTGACCTCAAGTGATCTGCCCATCTTGGCCTCCCTAAGTGCTGGGTTTACAGGCATGAGCCACTGTGCCTGGCCTAGATTTGGTTTTTAAAGAGGGCTTTACTTTTATACGAATAGTACCTTGTACTCTTGGACATTTTTACCATGTGTATGGATTATACTTCCAAAAGAAAAAGCAACATGAATAAAAACAAACTGGAAGTTGAAGGAAGTAAATGACAGTTGAAAGCAGCAGACCCTCCTGAGCCTACTTCCCCCACTGGCTAGATTCACCCCCTCCAGACCAACACCACTGTCCTAGGGCAGGCGGATGGCCACCTCCTCCCCTAGGACACAGAATGTTGCCCGAACCAGGGTGGCCATGAGCAGGGCACTTACGGGCCTCGGGGCAGCAGCACTTGTCTGGGCAGCAGGGGCACCTGACGTAGCAGCAGCAAGTGTGTGGGCAGCACTGACACCAGCAGATGCCCAGGAGGAGGAAGACGAGGAAGACAGCCAGGCACACCACAACCACGAAGAGCCAGTCTGCAGAGAGAGAACAGGCCCTGAGCCTGGACGCCTGGGAGGGAACAGGGCCGAGGGCATAGCAGCAGGGGCACACGGTGCAGGGCCAGCACTGAGGTCAGGGACTGTTTGCAAAGGTCACCAAGGAAGCTGCAGCCCTGGCTGGATTCTCCATGCCAGAGGCTGGGCACAGCATACTCCCCCCTCTAAAATCCCAGCCAGTCCCCAGATTAGGGCCCTCCCCCAGGTACAAATACACAAGGCAGAAAACAAGAGGCTGCCTGGCCAGAGGGAGACAGACGGTAGCCCCTAGATGAAAGAGAAAGCCAGCTGCCCAGACACCACACCTCCAAGAGCACGGCAGGTGCCAGTCACAGAGCCCCGGCCTATACCCCAGGCTCTCCTCAGCCCAGCCTAGCCCAGCCCAGGCCCAGCACCAGGCCACTAGATGTCTCAGAGTCACAGGCCAGGTTAGTGAGGGGTCCACAGTGAGCAGGGTTTAGTGGGGAGGGGGATACTAACTAGAGTCAGAAGCAATAGGTGATGTGTAGGAGCTCCTGAGAAGCCCCACTCAGGACCCACCCCCCGTACCTTCCATGGGCCCCGCCTGAAAACCAGGTAAGATCTCAGCTACCCCCGAGGTCCTCCCTGGAGGGATAAAAGAGAAACAGATTATGCTGGCCAGAGCCAGCCCAGGCCACGCCGCCCCAAAAGCCCAGCTCCAGGCTGGCCAGGTAGAAGGTGCACCCTGAATCGGGGAGGGGCTGGTGGGGCTGAAGCCCTAGCACATGGCACCTACCCTTCACAGCCCAGATGTGGGTGCCCGTAGAAGAAACTCCCATTGCAAAATCCACCTGTGTCTCATGCCATGGGGGCTCCAGCACAGATCCCAGGGGGCTCTGAGGGCTCTACCTCAGCTTGGGTACCCTAAGTTTTCCTCATTTATAGGTCTTAGCACCCCAAAGGGCTCTAACCAAGGTGATAGAGATGTCCTGTTCCAGCAGGCACAGTGCCCTGGGGCCCACAAAATAGAGAGATAGGATCTCAGCTCTGTTGCCCAGTCTAGAGTGCAGGGGTGCGATCATAGCTCACTGCAGCCTCAACCTCCTGGGCTCAAGCAATCCTCCCACCTTAGCCTCCAGAGTAAGTAGCTAGGACTTCGTATTCGTATTCTAAGTAAGTAGTGCCACCACACCTGGCTGAAATGGTTTTATTTTACAAATCTGAAAAAAAAATAATATTGAATATATAATAATGAACTATCTTTATGACAACATAATCTTAATTTTTTTAAAAAACAGAAGAAGGGACCCATGAAGGCAAAAATGCCCACATATGAAAGTCATATGTGGCCCTGTGTCTGGGACCCACGAGGGCTCCCTCTCCACTCATGCACTGTCATATCTGTGCGTCTCAGCCCCGGTTCTGTCTTCCCTCGAGTGGTGAGGGCTCTGAGCCACACCAGTGCTGCGTCTGAGGGGCCTCCACAGGCCCAGTTCTGACCCACGAAGCCCTCCCCAGAGCTCATGCACTTGGCACCACAGGGCCTCGCAACAGGACAGAGGCATGTCGGTGGCGGCTCTGAAAGCGTGGTCCTGTCTGCTAGGCCAGAAGAATACTAAGAATAACACTAAGATGTTATTTGCCATTTTTACTTGTTCTGCCATGAATATACAGTGGAGTTTTCCAGGCTCCCTGATACCTAATGGACTATATACTTGTGTGTTTGTGTATGTGTATGTGTGTGTGTCTGTTGTTTTTTTTTTTTTTTTTTTTTTCCTGGTACCCAGTATGTAGCTAAGTGTGTGTTTTCTTGAGCCAGGGTCTCTGTCCCCCATGCTAGAGTGCAGTAGCATAATCACGGCTCACTGCAGCCTTGACCCTAGGGCTCAAGTGATACTCCTGTCTCAGCCTCCCAAGAAGCTGGGACCACAGGTGCATGGCACCATACCTGGCTAATTTTAAAGTTTTGTGTAGAGTCGGGGGTCTTGCCATGTTGCCCAGGTTTGCTTGTGTGTCCTGGGCTTGAAAAATTTCCTGATTTTTTTTTTTTTTTTTTTTTTTTTTTTTGAGACGGAGTTTTGCTGTTGTTGCCCAGGCTGGAGTGCAATGGCGCGATCTCGGCTCACCGCAACCTCCGCCTCCTGGGTTCAAGCAATTCTCCGGCCTCAGCCTCCCGAGTAGCTGGGACTACAGGCATGCACTATCATGCCCAGCTAATTTTTTTGTATTTTTAGTAGAGACGGGGTTTCACCTTGTTGACCAGGATGGTCTCGATCTCTTGACCTCGTGATCCACCCGCCTCAGCCTCCCAAAGTGCTGGGATTACAGGCTTGAGCCACCGCGCCCGGCTGATTTTCATTCCTAATACATTTAAGCAACATATAGACATAAAACCCACAGAAACAAACAAAACTCAATAATTTTTTAGAGTGTAAACAGACCCAAAGACTAAATTTTGGGAACTGCTGATGCCAGTGGTACATTTTACCGAAGAACATGCCGAGGTTCCTGGGTCACTGTTACACGTGTTCCGCCCCTCACACATGAACTTTCGGCCCAGGTGCCTCCCAATCATGTGCTCATTCACAAATGTGAAGATGGCAGTGTGCAGCCTGGCAGCGTCACTCACGCAGAGCACATGCCGCACGAGACTCCATGTGTTGGCTTAAAGCAGGGCCCCTGGCTGATGGCGATGTCCCCCAGCACATGGAGGAAGGCTTCCCAGCCACAAGGATACCCCACCCTGCCCCTGGGTGTCTCGAGCTGGCCTTGTTTCAGCTGTACTCAAACTTACACTCCCTGTGTGTGCCATGCAGCGCCATCCCAGCTCTGACCACGTCTGGATTTTTTTTTTTTTTTTTTTTTTTTGAGATAAGAATCTCACCCTGTCACCCAGGCGGGAGTGCAGTGGTGTGATCTTGGCTCACTGTAACTTCCACCTCCTGGGTTCAAGAAATCCTCATGCCTCAGCCTCCCAAGTAACTGGGATTACAGGCATGTGTACTGTCACGCAAGGTAATTTTCCTATTTTTTGTAGAGACAGGGTTTTGCCATGTTGGCCAGGCTGGTCTCGAACTCCTGGCCTCAAGTGATCCACCCACGTTGGCCTCCCAGTGCTGGGGTTATAGGCATGAACTACCGTACCCAGACTCCAAGTCTGGATTAAAAAAGAAAAAAATGAGACTTTAAAGAGGCAGAGTCTCCAATTCTCTCCAGTCTTCTCTTCGTTTGGCTTGGCTGGTTGGAGGCAGTGTGGGCCAGGGTTCCCTGCCTGGGGTGTAGGGCACGGGGGAGCCTAAGTGACTGGCAGAGCCCGGGGGACAGCAGAGCAGGCGACAGAGCCCAAAAGGGTAAGCTGCTGGAGGGCAGAGGGTGGACACAGGAGGGCAGACAGAAGCGGACAAGATAAACGGCCGTGCCTCCCCCTTCCCACACCCCACTCACCAAGGACGATGAGCTCTGCGTAGGCTTCGTTGTTCCCCTGGAGGTCCTGGGCTGAGACCACAGAACAGTAATACACACCGCTGTCCCCCCACGCCGTCTGGTCAAAGGTCAGGTCGGCATCTGGGTCAGGATGAGAAGGCATGAAGGCACTTTAGCCCTTTCCAGCACCTCTAGGAGCGGGCAAGCGGCGGGCTGGGCGGGTTGCGGATGAGCAAGTGCATATGCAGATTCCCACCAAGGGTGTGCGGCCTTTTATGCCCCGTTCTAAACACCTGGGCTACTGCAAGAAGTCTGAGAGGCGGGGCCATTATCCCTTGTTTTGTGGATGACACATCAGGTCGGAAAAGCTGGACAGCTCTTCAGTGCAGAGCAGTAATGGTGTCCTCAGAGCCTGAGGTTTTTTTTTTTCTTTCTTTCAAGACGGTCTCACTCTGCGGTCCAGGCTGGAGTGCAGTGGTGTAATTATAGCTCACTGCAGCTTTAGCCTCCCGCACTCAAGCAATCCTCCCACCTCGGTCTCCAGAGTAGTTGGGACTACAGGCACACCCTGCCACGCCCAGCTTTTTCGGGTGGCGCCATCCCATCTCAGCTCACTGCAATCTCCGCCTCCCAGATTCAAGCAGTTCTCCTGCCTCAGCCTCCTATGCAGCTGGGATTACAGGTGTGCACCACCACACCCAGCTAATTTTTGCATTTTTAGTAGAGATGGGGTTTCACCATGTAGGCCAGGCTGGTCTTGAACCCCTGACCTCAGGTGATCCGCCTGCCTCAGCCTCCCAACGTGCTGGGATTACAGGTGTGAGCCACCATGCCCAGCCTATTATTTTAGTTTTTATTTTTATTTTTGTAAAGACAGAGTCTCACTGTGTTGCTGATGCTGCTCTTGAACTCCTGGCCTCAAGTGATTGCCTGCCTTGGCCTCCCAACGTGCTGGGATTACCAGCATGAGCCACGGCGCAGGCAGCCTGTGCTTCTCAACTTACACCCATCTCTGAACCACCTCTCAGAGCCAAAGTCCGAACTCCCCTAATGTGAACTGCCACCCACAGGGCCTAATGTAGACCCCAGGGACGGGTGTGGAGATAAACAGGCCAGATTTTAGATACCAGGAGACACCCAGGCACCCATAAGGAATGCGTATGTTTGGGGGAGAGACTTACCCTCCCAGTGCCTCGGTCCCTCCCCCTCCCTTCCATCCCCACATTCCAGGTCAGGCCCGGGGCTTGGGGACGCTAAGGTCTGAACCCGCAGGCAAGGAGCTTGTTCACTCTGCCATCCGTCAGTGTTTTGGCACATCCTGTTTCCTCTTTGCTCCTCAGGCCCTAATTAATACCTTCAGCCTTTCACCAGGTTAGGACTGGTCACCTACCAGGCAACTCTGCCTTAGGCCACTGGGGAGTGGAGCAGTCTCCGGGTGGGCATCCACCCCAGCAGGAAATGCCCTCCGATTCCCAGCCTCTTTCCTCCCAGTCTGACCTGCCTGCCACCTTCCCGAGGACATGCCACCCTCCTGCACGACAGCTCTGTGACAGCAGCCACCATGCGTGCCCCAGTCCACAGCACCTGGCACCCCCAGGCCCATCAGTCAGTACAGTAACTGCTGAAGGAATGAAAGAACCTTTGCCTTCTTCCTTCTTCACAAGGAAGCTAGTTTTTATTTTTATTTTTGTAAAGACAGGGTCTTGCAGCGTTGTTCAGGCTGCTGTTGAACTCCTGGCCTCAAGTGATCCACCTGCCTTGGCCTCCCGAAGTGCTGGGATTACAGGCCTGAGTCATGTCTACAGAAAAGTCCTCCTTGCAACAGTGCCTGGCTACGGCATTCCAGACGCCTTCCCTAAGATCCCAAGGTCCCCAAGGCCCTTGGCATGACATGGCCTGTAGCTACTGTGCCAGCCTCACCCTTGCCATCACCTTGGCTCTGGATTCACACTAATTCCACCTCCCCCCCCACACAGGATGGGCTCCGGCCACAGCTCCCTGGCCCAACCGCTGAAATCTATCACCCAGCTTAGGGGCCAGCCATCCCTTGCCTGCTGAGAATGTGGGCTGCATGAGGCAGAGCCCTGTCTGTCTCAGTCACGGCTGGGTCCCCAGTGGCTGACACAATGCCTGGCCACGAGCAGAAATGAACACCCTCTCAGCCAGGCACAGTGGCTGAGACCTATAATTCCAGCACTTTGGGAGGCCAAGGCGGGCGGATCACTTGGGGCCGGGAGTTCAAGAGCAGCCTAAGCAACATAGCGAGACCCAGTCTTTACAAAAACAAAAATAAAAACTAAAAAATAGGCTGGGCGCAGTGGCTCACACCTGTAATCCCAACACTTTGGAAGGCCGAGGCAGGTGGATCACTTGAGGTCAGGAGTTCGAGACCAGCCTGGCCATCATGGTAAAACCCCATCTCTACCAAAAATATAAAAAAATTAGCCAGGCATGGTGGCACATGCCTGTAGTCCCAGCTACTTGGGAGGCTGAGGCAGAAGAATCACTTGAACTTGGGAGGCGCAGGTTGCAGTGAGCTGAGATTGCACCACCGCACTCCAGCCTGGGCAACACAGCAAGACTCCATCTCAAAAAAAAAAAAAAAAGTAAGTGAACCCCCTTCTCTCCTTATGCTAAAGTTCCTTAGCTTTCTTCATCTGTCCTATCGTTCTGGGCACATGGCTGTATTCAAAGACACATTTCATTCATTCGTTTGCCCTTCAACAGTAATTCCCGAGTGCCACCTACGTGCTAGGCAGTATTTGAGACACCTGGTATACCAGTCACAGTTCTCAACTGCAGCCTCTAGACCCTGAGGTCAACGTTATTTTCCTAACAGTACTAACTGGAGTTTTCCAGAGGTTATGTGACTTATGACAGACGTCACAACAGACTGAACAGCTTTGAGAAGCCAGCCTCTTCTATCTAGCCAGGCTTCAGACATTTGCAAAAAAACAAAACGACGCCACCTTCTCATTAACAATGTTTTGTCTGGTTTCAGAAGATGATTTTTTTTTTCCTAAAAGATATGTTATTAATGTTAATCTATGAATTTTTTATTTAAATTATTTTGTAAAATTTCTCAGTCTGCTACCTATGAAAACAAACTCTCTGAGCTTCTTTTTGAGATGGAGTCTCACTCTGTTGCCCAGGCTGGAGTGCAGTGGTGCAGTCTCGGTTCACTGCAGCCTCTGCCTCCTGGGTTCAAGCAATTCTCCTGCCTCAGCCTCCTGAGAAGCTGGGATTACAGGCACCCGCCACCATCCCTGGCTAATTTTTGTATTTTTAGTAGAGACAGGGTTTTCACCATGTTGGCCAGGCTGGCCTGGAACTGCTGAACTGAAGTGATCTGCCGCCCATCTGGGCCTCCCAAAGTGCTAGGATTCCAGGCACGAGCCACCGAGCTAGGCCTGAGCTCTTAACTTCAAAATTAAAGGTGTCAAGAGGTCTAAGCCCAAAACATTTGAGTTATAAATCCTTGCCCTTGCCCTTCTAGAGCTCAGATTCTAACAGGGAAAGAAAAACAAATAAAAAATATAACACTGTCACATATCAGACAGAGATAAGCTGTATGGAGAAAACGAACCAGGGAGGGCAGAGAGTGCCAGGCATGGAGTGGGGGCTGTGCCACTTTAAACAAGGAGGCCAGGGCAGGCTTCTGGATATGGTGACCTTCAGAGCAGATGTGAAGGGGTAGAGGACACGACTTCCCCTCACGATCAGACATCTAAGCCACCGTATTTTGTTTCTTTTTAAATTTTGAGATGGGATCTCCCTTTGTTGTCCAGGTTTATCCTGAACTCCTGGCTCAGGTGATCCACCTGCCTCAGCCTCCCAAAGTGCTGGGATTACAGGCGTGAGCCACGGCCCCTGGTGCTTCCCTGCCCCCACCCCCACCCCACCCCCCACCGTTTATTGAGCTGTTACTATGAGTGGGGCCCCTCTGCACACATTCTTTCATTGAATCCTCATAGAATTCTCTTTTTTTTTGCAGCCGTCGCCACCCACAGCCACAGCAACGCAGCACCCAGGCCTGCATCAGGGGCCACGTAGGCAGCAGCAGCGGCTGAATCCTCATAGAATTCTAAACTAGATTTTCCTAAATCCTCCAGGTTTGCCATAATGCCCTCTTCATCTATCATTTTTCCACCTGCATCTTTTTTGAGAGGGCCTAGCTTTGTCGCCCAGGCTAGAGTGCAGTGGTGCGATCATGGCTCACTGCAACCTTGAACTCCTGGGCTCAAGCAATCCTCCCACCTCCAGAGTAGCTGGAATTACCGGGGTACACCATCGCGCCCCGCTAGTTTATTTTTTGTAGTGTCTGGGTCTCACTGTGTTGCCCAGGCTGGTTTCCCATCTCCTGTCCTCAAACAGTCCTCCTACCTCAGCCTCCCAAAGCGCTGGGATTACAGGCATGAGCCACCAGTGTCCTCAGATCAGACCCTGACTATGCGTCTCCAACACTGGAGCTCAAGGGCTGGTCGCTGCCGTAAGCAAAACAGTGGACAGGAACCCCCTGCCATGGCAAACATCATATAGGCCAGGGGTTGAAATCTGGCTTCTCATGGGCCAAGGCTGGACTTCACTGTGTTTTCTTTGATCTGACATTTTCAAAATCCACAAAAAATATAGTTTTCCGGCTTCTTTTGATCCATCCTAAGGCCTGGGCGCACCTTCTTCCTGCAGGGCGGATCCTGTTCCTGGTCCTGGGCTGGCCCTGATATCACCCGGGCTGAGCACTGCTTTCATTGTTCTGGGCGCAGGAAGAAGATGCCAAGATGCCAGCTCTCCAGTGGGAACAGCAGCCAGGCCTCCTCTGCATCTTTATACACCTCATGATTTCAGAGGTCCCGTGGGTTCTCTGCTCCAGTGCAGCTGGAGGTGGGGGCACTTGTACCCCAAGGAACCTGAGGAGGTGGAACAGGGCCTCTTGTCCAGGTGCTGCTCCATCACCCAAAGCATGGAAGGACGGAAGCAGGGCAGGAGCCACTTGACCTGAGGGATGCCTGGAGTGGACAGCCTTTTAGTTCACCCAGGACTATTTTCACTTTTAAAACCAGGACAAGCCGAGCACAGTGGCTCAAGCCAGTAATCTCAGCACTTTGGGAGGCCAAGGCAGGCAGATCATCTGAGGTCAGGAGTTTGAGACCAGCCTGGCCAACATGGCGAAATCCGTCTCTACCAAAAAATACAAAAATTAGCCAGGCATGGTGGCACACACCTGTAGTCCCAGCTACTCAGGAGGCTGAGGCAGGAGAATCGCTTGAACCTGGGAGCAGAGGTTGCAGTGAGCTGAGATCATGCCACGGCACTCCAGCCTGGGCGACAAAAAACAAAATAGCACAGTGGCTGACACCACCACAGGGAGTCCACTTTCCCCATCCTCAAAGCTGAAATGGAGGAAGCTTCTGTGGCTACGGGGTTTCCTGAAAGGACGCACACACACAATGGATGTTTACACTCAGGGCCGCTATCAAACACGGGCCCAGGTGGGGGCGAAAGACCCAGGCCTGTGAGGCCCCTGGAGCATGCAGGGCCCCTTTCCCCAGATGGTGCCTGGGGGGTCATCCTGCACTTCTGTGCCCAGCAGAGGCAGCACTCTCAGTATTTGGGTTGTCCTGGCAGGAGCTGAGCAGTCCTGCCTGGTCCAAGCGGGCACACTCCCTGGGTTACAGAGGAGGGGGCCTACTGTGACCTCAATGACAGCTGAATGCTCAAGGCTGAGCTGCCCACAGAAATTCAGGGCAAGCAAGCCTGGTGCCTCCCCTGAAACAGGACTGACAGGCTCAGCCCTGGAACCCGGCCTCCTGTCCCTCCTCTAGCAGAATGTGCTCCAGTTCCTGGCTTCTTGGGGTCTGCAAAGGGATGCTCCCTCCCGCTCTGCCCCATGCCCAATTTTAAATCCTCCTTTAAGACAGTGAATACACACTAAGACATGGGGTAGGTGAGCCTTCATTCCTGGCACCCTGCCCCTCCTCTTCCTCTCTGCCTTCTAGGTTCTGTAGGGCCCAGGCCCTTCTCAAATCATATTTGCAGCCCAAATCATTCCATGTTGCACATCACCCAGTGCTATTTTCTTTTCTTTTTGAGACAGGGTCTCACTCTGTCACCCAGGCTGGAATGCAGTGGCACGATCACAGCTCACTGAAACCTTGACCTCCCAGACCCAAGCAATCCTCCCACCTCAGCCTCCTGAGCAGCTGGGACCACAGGTGCATGCCACCACACCCAGCTAATTTTTAAAATTTTTACATGCTGGGCACGATGGCTCACGCCTGTAATCCCAGCACTTTGGGAGGCTGAAGTGGGAGGCTCACGAGGTCAGGAGTTCGAGACCAGCCTGGCCCATGTGATGAAACCCTGTCTCTATTAAAAATACAAAAATTAGCTGTGTGTGGTGGTGCACACCTGTAGTCTTGAATACTTAGGAGGCTGAGGCAGGAGAATCGCTTGAACCTGGGAGGTGGAGGTTTCAGTGAGCCGAGATCGTGCCACTACACTCCAGCCTGGGCAACAGAGCAAGATTGCATCTCAAAACAAAAAAATGTTTTGCAGACACAGGGTCTCATTTTGTTGTCCAGGCTAGTCTCAGACTCCTCAAGCAATCCTCCTGCCCTGGCCTCCCAAAGTGCTGAAATTTATAGGCATGAGCCACTGCACCCTGCCTGGTGTTATTTTCTTTGCAGCACTTAGTACTCTCTGAAATTCTCACTCTTTCTTTTTGAGATGAAGTCTTTTGTTGTTGTTGCAGAAAAGTGATTTATTTAGGCAGCGAAAGAAAAAGGAGAGAGAAAGAAACAGCTAGCTCTCACACCGAAGGAGAGAAAGCAAAGATGCTCTCGCAGTGAGTGAGAAGGGTTCCCAGAGGGAGAAAACCAGAGAAGGAAAACTCCCCTCACACTGAGTGAGAGAATCCAGAAAGATGGACTCCAGGCGAGGAAAGACAGCTTCCACACTGGGTGGAAGGGGACCCCAGAGGGGAAATCCAGGAGGGAAGAGAGCTCACACTATGTGGGAGGGGATTCCAGAGAGCTGGAAATCCCCATGTGTTTTGGAGACAGAGTCTCACCGTCACCTAGGCTGGAGTATAGTAGTGCGATCTCGGCTCACTGTAACCTCTAACCTCCTGGGTTCAAGTGATTCTCCTGCCTCAGCCTCCTGAGTAGCTGGGATTACAGGCATGCGCCACCACAGCCGGCTAATTTTTATATTGCAGAGATGGGGTTTCACCATATTGGCCAGGCTGGTTTCGAACTCCTGAACTCAGGTGATCCACATGCCTCAGCCTCCCAAAGTGCTGAGATTACAGGCATGAGCCACCTCGCCCAGACTTTGAAATTCTCATATTCTTTCTTTATCTGCTTATTTACTGCCAGTCTCACCCCACCGTAATGTCACCTCCTTGAGGACAGAAACAGCCATCCCAATCACCTCCTCTATCCCCAGCACCAACGACACATAGTAGATGCTTGATAAATCCCAAATGAACGAAAGAATGAGTGTTCCTTACTTAGTCCCAAGAGGCACTTCCTATCAGGAGGCAGCATTACTGTTAAGAACAAGGATTCTCAGGGCTGCCTGGGTTCAAACCCCAGCTCCAGACCTTGACTTCCCATGTGCCCATTTATACAACTTAACCTCTCTGTGCCTCAGCTGTCAGGAGTGTAGAGGACTCAATGGGAGAATGTGTGTGATGTTCCTGGCACATCGTAGGCTTTCTCCATTAAGATCTCTTGCCCCCGCAGTTCACTCCTGCCACCTCCTCTGTGAGTCCTCTGCGGACCACCCTAGGCAAGCAAAGGGATTAGGAGCTTGGCCACTAGACCCAAAGTGGCCGAGTTAGAATCCCAGCCCTGTTACCAGCTATGCGACCATAGGCAAGTCACTTTCTCTCTCTGGGCCTCTGAAGATAACAATAATCGAATCTATTCAACTAGAGTGCATCTGAGTTAATCCTTGGGAACCTGGATGAGAGCTTAGCACACAATAGGCCCTTTACAAGTTGTTACTTAGATAAATTTTACTTCTTACTGCCCGTCTTACTAATATGATTAGAGAACAAACCCCAGCCTCTTCTCCCCATTACCCAGTTTTCTCCATCTTCAAGCACTTGAGTGTATGTTGTGTTTACCTCTCACTACAGTGTGGGCTCCGAGAGGGAAGTGGTTTGATGATTTTGTTAACAGCTGTATTCTCAGGGCCCTGATATGACAGATGCTCAAAAAATCTTTGTTGTTAAATTAAGGAATGGAAGGATAAGCAGAAAGAAGAATAGTAAAATAGAATTGCTCTCATCAGCCTGGGCGTGGTGGCTGCTCACACCTGTTACCTCAGAACTTTGGGAGGCCAAGGCAGACAGATCATTTGAGGTCAGGAGTTTGAGGCCGGCCTGGCCAACATCATGAAACCCCATCTCAACTAAAAATACAAAAATTAGCCATGCGTGGTGGCACACACCTGGAGTCCCAGCTACTCAGGAGGCTGAGGCAGGAGAATCGCTTGAACCTGGGAGGCGGAGGTTGCAGTGAGCCAAGATCGCACCACTGCACTCCAGCCTGGAGTCCAGAGTGAGACTCCATCTCAAAAACAAAAAAAGTTGCTGCCTTCATTGGTCCTTTCAGACACTGGCACTCAAGAGCTTTCAGATGGGGACTCCAGGCTGGGTACAAGGGTGCCAGCCCCACCACCTGGGCAAGTCCAGCCTCACCCCCCTGCCCTGACCCAACATACTTCCGGTGATGGTAATCCTCCGGCCCTGGTAGTAGTCTCCCAGGGTCACGGCATTGCCCTGCTTGGTGGCCACGACCCTGACGGTGCGCACACTGTCCTGGCACTCCACGTAGGGATTGTAGCCTGGGTTCCCGGCTGCAAGCTGGGCATTAAGCTGGTTTTCCACGCTGGCCGGGGAGAAGGCATCGGCGATTCGGTCGCGGCAGAAGGACTTGTACTTCCAGATGACGATGGGTGGTGTGGAGGTCGAGGCCATCTGGTAGGTACAGGGCAGGGTCACGGGCTGGAAGAGGATCACCACGTGGTAGGGGTCGGGCACGGTCACCTGGATGGCCCTGGCAGGGGCTGAGGGCAAGAGGAGAGTCAGGGATTGCTGTGAGCTCAGGGAGGTGCTTCAGAAGGAACGCCACTTGTCGCCAGCTTGACACTTGCAAGTGTGTGGTTTACAGAGTGCCTGGCACACATTGTTCCTTAATCCCCATGACTGGTGAGGCAGCCATGATAATCATGCCCATTTTATAGATCCGTGGGGCTGAAGCGGCAGGTACACAGTGGCACAGCCAGTTTCCTTGGACCCACCATCCCTCTTCCCAGCCTGTGTCCTCTGAATCATGCCAGTCCCTCTTCCCTTTGCCATTCACCCACAGCTGGGGACACCAAACAGCTAGGTCATGCCCCCAGCACTCAAGACCCCACTTCAAAACCGACTACCCAGGGTCTTTTGAATTTGGAGACAAAATCATAGAGTTGTTTGCCTGAACTCCGTTGCCTAAAGCCCCCACAATATCTCCATCAGCCTCCCACCACCTCACCCTACCCTAAAGTCACTTCAAATGACTGCGTCAAAAGTGCTGAAACACCTCATCCCCACCCAAACATCCCATCCAGGTGAAAGCCTGCTAGCAGAAGTCTGTTTCAAGTCCGTAAGTCCATCCTACCAGACTCACGCACGGATAATCCGGAGCCCGCAGGAGGTGGGTGGGGTGCGGGGGATGGGGAGTCCCCAGTCCCACACCCAACCGAGGCCTGGGCATTGTTCCTTCGTCTCTCTCCCTCTAGGAAGCGTCTTGATCCAGCCCTCGCGTGCCCTCTCTCAGTTACTCCAACACTTAGAAATCCCCGGGTGCGCCCAAGCCCCATCCCGGCTTTTCTTTACCCAGTGAACAGAGGCCCTCCACTCCCTCCCCACAAAGAGTTCCATGCTCCCTGCCGCTCTAGGTCTCACCGTTCAGGGAGTTTCACTTCCTGCTATCTCCCAGATAAGGGCGGGGGAAGCGTTCCCAGGCACGGATAGGGAATTCCTCTCACTCCGACACACAAGAGTTTGCCCAAGACCCAGAGGATAGGAAGGAAGGTCCCAGGCTCTGCGACCCCCCGCTCCCCGCGCCCCAGGCGCCCCCGCCGCCTCCAACTCCATCCATCCCACCTCTACAGTGCCCTCCGCCGTTCCGCAGCGTCAGGGACCCCGTACCCCGTACCTGTGCACCAGGTGCTAAGCAGGAGCCACACGAACACGACCGCGTCCCGGCCTGCCGTGGCCGGGTGGAAGCCCAGCCCACCGGAGAGTCCACCGGCCGCCAGCGCCATCGCGGCAGTCTAGGCGCGTCTGGCCCGCGCGTCCCTTCCCAAGTAGCGAGAGGGTAGGGGGCGCGGCGCGCACCAAGGCCAGGAGGGGTGCACGCTCCTCCCCTTCCCGCTTCCGTTCCTTGTCCCTACTCCAAGCCCATCCTGCCGCGTTCTAGAAGTTTTAATGAACGTAAACGACGTGGATAAAGGGCACGCTCTCAGATTTGGTGGAGAAAAGTGCTTGACCCACCGCGCTTCTCCGAGCCACTCCACCCGCTGCACGCTCCGGGGAAATGGTTCGGCCCAGGTACACAAGGGTGCGAGCCTTGGGCAGGGCTTAGGGGTGGGCGGCGGGGAGGGGCTCCTCCGCCTCCCTCCCCGGAAGTGGGCTGACCCAGGTGCGCTCCGGCCCTCAGGGCATGAACCAAGTGACTGGCCGGCTGGGAGGGCGCCTGCAGACCACAGGTCCCGTCCGCCCCTCTCCTGCACCGCCCAAACCAAGCGCACCGAGATTCAAGAAACCAAGACCCACTTGGAGCGATTCACCTGTTGAGATAGGGCGGGTCCCGCAGCGCACCTGTTCCCTCCCTACCCACACCCCTCTCCCCGGCTGGCGATGGACCCGCCTAGGTGCGCCCTGCCGGGAGGAGCCAGTCTAAGCAAAGTCCTGGCTGGGAGAGACTTGTCGGTGGCCCGTGACTTCTCCATTTCCACTGGGGTTCCTCCGGACCGCGTGGAGTGGGGGGCGCTTCGGGCCTCGTGCGCCTCCCAGTTAGATGACCTGAGGAACCCTCTGGATTCCTCGGAAGGGAAGCTCTGCCCCCCCAGGGACGCTCAGGGGGAATCAGGCCCAGGAAAAGTTGGAATTCCACTTCGGAAGTTTTCGCCATCGCCCCCACCCGTTCCCACCTCGTGGTTCGGCCCCTAGGCATCCCATCCCTACCCCCCCAAGGTCTGCCCTCCGGAAATTCTGGCTCTTAAAGGGGCCGAGCGAAGGCGCGGGGCCTGGGACGGGTTTCCGCTTAGGAATTCCCGGGGACCAGCCACCTGCACCCGAGGGCGGAGGCGCGGCACGGCGGGGCGCGGTGATCAGCCTGCGCGGCGCTGGGCGCGACTCTGCTGTCTCCAGGTGGCGGCGAAGGGGAGCGCATCCTGGGGGAACCCTGGGCGCTTTCTCGCTTAGACTCCCCTGGGTCGCCAACTGGTCACTGGCTGGTTTCCGTACCAAGGCATGTTTTGTTCTAATGGCCCCGTTAAAACTCCAGCCAGATCACGTCCACCTGCTCCCAACCCTCCTGTGGCTCCTCCTTACTCTCAGCAGAAACTGACCTTTCCTCTCTTACCTCACCTCCAACCACTCTCTGGCTTACTCAGCTTCCGACACACTGAGTTCCTCGGTGTTATCAAATATGCCTCTCACAGTCCTCAGAGCCATCGCCTGTGCTTCCAATGTTTCACCATTGAGTATGATGTTAGCTGTGAGTTTTTAATAAATACTTTTTAAAAATATATATAAAGACGGGGTTTCACCATGTTGGTCAGGCTGGTCTTGAACTCCCGACCTCAGGTGATCCACCCGCCTTGGCCTCCAAAGTGCTTGGATTACAGGCGTGAGCCACTATGCCTGGCCTTTCATAAATACTCTTTATCACATGGAGGAATTTTCCCTGCATAATTAATTTTCTGTTTTGTTTGTTTGTTTGTTTTTGTTTTTTGAGACGGAGTCTCGCTCTATTGCTCAGGCTGGAGTGCCGTGGCATGATCTCAGCTCACTGCAACCTTGGTCTCCCAGATTCAAGAGATTCTCCTGCCTCAACCTCCTGAGTAGCTGGGATTACAGGCACCTGCCACCATGCCGAGCTAATTTTTGTGTTTTTAGTAGAGACGGGGTTTCACCATATTGGTCAGGCTGGTCTTGAACTCTTGGCCTCCTGATCTGCCCCCCTTTGCCTCCCAAAGTACTGGGATTACAGGTGTGAGCCTCTGTGCCTGGCAGTTTTCTGGTTTTTGTTTTGTTTTGTTTTGTTTTAATCATGAAGGTGTCTTGAATTTTGTCGAATGCCTTTTCTGTATTGAGATGATCATGTTTGTGTTTTTTTCCTTCATTTTAATAACGTGATGTATTATACATTGATTGATTTTCTTATGTTGAACCACCCTTGTATTCCTGCATAAATCATACTTGGACATGGCGAGTAATCCTTTTAATATGCTAATGGATTTGATTTGCCAATATTTCATTGAGGATTTTTGCATCCATATTCATAAGGGATATTAGTCTATAATTTTCTTTTCTTGTGATGTCTTTATTTGGCTTTGGTATTATGGATATACCAGCTGCATAGAGTGAGTTAGGAAGTGTTTCCTTCCCTTCAATGCTTTGGAGGTTTCAAAATGATTTGTGTGAATTCTTCTTTAAATGTTTGGTTGAACTAACTCATGAACCATCTGGTCTAAGACGTTTCTTTCCTAGGTGGTTTCTTTGCTATGTGGAAGATGTGGTTGGTTACACCAAATCAGCATTCTTTTCTACAACTCTCCTACATACAAAACCCTGATTTCATTTGGGTCTGCAATGGCTTTTCTGGTAAGAAAAAGCTGACCTTACCCAATCCTAGGAACAAGAGCTGGTCATGGGCCCCAATCCTGGCCAATAGAACATTAGGGGAGAACTGATGTGAGAATTTTGGAAATGGTTTTAGCTCTATGATATAAAGGAAAATACCAGAGGAAAAACTCCTTGTAATAGATATTAGCCATAGAAATCATTACTGCCATTTGCCAAAAGTTTCCTGGAAATAGCGGAGTTCCATTTCTCTTGGTGGATTGGTGGTGCCATGTAGCTGTTTCTGGCCAATGGTTTGTGAGCAAGTGACATGACATGTGTCACTTAAGGGCGGAGCATTTAATGTAGACCTGAAATCCTACAGAGATCTCATTCTTTCTCCTTGGAAGAAACTGCAAATGTTTGAGATGGCAGTTGCTCCATCACCCTGGATCCCTGAGTGATTCTGATATCAGTGCACAATAAATAAGAAGTAAACCTTTCTTGTTTTATGTTATTGAGATTTGGGGGGAGTTGTTTTTGTTTTTGTTTTTTTGAGACAGAGTTTCACTCTGTTGCCCAGGCTGGAATGCAGTAGCACCATCTCAACTTACTACAACCTCTGCCTCCCGGGTTCAAGTGATCTTCCTGCCTCAGCGTCCCAAGTAGCTGGGGCTGCAGGTGCATGCCATCACACCCGGCTAATTTTTGTATTTTTCTTAGAGACAGGGTTTCACCATGATGGCCAGGCTGGTCTTGAACTCCTGACCTCAAGTGATCCATCCGCCTCAGCCTCCCAAACTACTGGGATTGCAGGTGTGAGCCACCTCGCCCGGCCTCTTCTTACTCTTTCTAATGGTCATAAAGTCGTTTTGTCCCATTCCATCATTAAATACTGGGTATGTAGAAGGCCAATAATTTGCCTTTGTAGTTTGCTTGTTTTGATTTAGGCCCACCCATTTTGTCCAGCTCCCTGTGGATATTTGACCTTCGACCCTGCAACCTATGACAAGCCACTTGATGACATGAACTAAATTGCACTCCTGAAAACACAGTGGAACAAGGTTCATTCCATTGCCCGGGCTGATTCTCAAGTTCTGTGAGTGACTTCACAAGGCCCAGGGAGTTCCTAGCCTCCTTCCTCAGCCTTGGTCCGCCATGCCGGACACCCTGTGGCTGCTTAGCCTTTCTTGCCCCACTCTGTGGGCCCAGATGTTAATCAGCTGTGCCTACAAGAACCTCTGCCAGTGAGGCCTCCTCTCGGGCAATGATGTTGTCCTGAAGTGTGGCCATCCCATGGCACTCTGGTACTTCTCTTCCATTCATGGGGAAGATCCTTCTCTGCTTAATTCAATGCCTTACATAAGGCAACTGCCTGGAGGCAGCCTCCAATTGACCAAGCCTCAGCCCTCCCAGACGGGCCTCTATCGCTGCCAGGGCATTGATGATACCCTCGTGGTAGAGTATGAAATCGACTTCCGGGACGTTACCACCCTTCATGTTACACACAAGAACCTGAACCAAAAACCCTAGCAGAATGAGACCCTGAGCCTGGATGGCGAGGTACTTGTCTTTACCCACTGGGACCACTGGCACTAATATAACCGCTGTGGGGAACCGGATGAGCACAAACGCCTGGGGTACTGCTACATTGAGGAGCCCCTGGAAAATCCCATGCCCTGCCGGCTGTATCTGAGAGATGAGAAGATGCAATCCAGCCACATGCGGCCAGAACTGCAGGTGGAAGCATGCCACATACCCTGCAACCCCGTCAAGGAGATTCACCAGCCATACTTCATCTATGACATTGACCAGCCCGGCAAGTGGAGGAACAACATGTGGCTCACCTGCCCCTTGGCCTCCATCTACAGGTGACAGGACCAGGGCCATAGCCCTGCCTTTGACCCTCACCCAGGCTTTCTTTTCCATGCCCACCCGGGTTGCGGGGTTACCTTCCAGCAGAAAACCGAGCTCTTTCTCCCAGCTCCTAAGCCTGCATGGTGGGTCTGTGCAGGAAGGGGTCTCTTCATTGGCTTGCTGAGATATGCATTCAGGAAGAATTTCCCGGTGTTTCCTCTGAGTGTGCCCCGGGCAGGTGATGCTAGGGTTACAGAAATGACTAACAAAGACCTATTTCTTGTCTGAACAGGCTTCTGATATTCAGGGGGAGGCCAAATGTAGAATCTAGAGACCAACCTACCCAGGCTCATGGGCTCACACCAGTGCAGACACTGATGTGATTTCTGCCTCCTGATCGGACCCTGGGGGATACAATTTATCTATCCATCCTTGCCCCAGTGCTACAGTGTCTTTTTCTTTTGGTTTTTTTTTTGTTTTTTTTTTTTTTTTGGTTTGTTTTGTTTTGTTTGAGATGCAGTCTCGCTCTGTCTCCCAGGCCGGAGTGCAATGGTACAATCTCGGCTCACTGCAATCTTTGCCTCCCGGGTTCAAATGATTCTCCTGCCTCAGCCTCTGAAGTAGCTAGGACTGCAGGTGCCCGCCACCACACATGGCTAATGTTTGTATTTTTAGTAGAGACAGGGTTTCGCCATGTTACTCAAGCTGGTCTCAAACTCCTGACCTCGGGTGATCCACCCGCCTCAGCCTCCAGAAGTGCTGGGATTACATGTGTGAGCCACTGCACCTGGTCTGCCCTAGGTTTTTAATAGAAACACATTATCTTCTTAGAAAATTTCCTTTTGTTCCTAGTTTGCCAAAAGTTTTGAGCCATAAATGAATGTCAAGTTTTATCAGATGCTTTTTCTGTATCTACTGAGATAATAATATGGTTTTTCTCCCTTACTCTGTTAATGTGAATTACATTGATTGATGTTCAGATATAAACCCAAATCTGCCTGCCTGAAATAACCTAATTTGGTCTTTATATTTATCCTTGTGTAAAGAAAATCGCTGGAATCAATTTGCCAATATTTTCTTTGTGATACTGTGTCTATGTTTATGAAAGAGATTGACCTGAGCTTTTCCTTGTTATAATGCCCTTATAAGGCTTTAGCATAAGGTGATGCAAGTCTCATGGAAGTGTTCCATCTTTTTCTATTTTGGGAAAAGTTTAGAAGATCGATCTAATTTATTTTATTTTATTTTATTTTGAGGCAGTGTCCCTCTCACCAAGACTGGAGTGCAGTGGTGCAATCTTGGCTCACTGCAACCTCTGCCTCCCGGGTTCAAGCAATTCTCCTGCCTCAACCACCAGAGCAGCTGGGATTACAGCTGCTCGCCACCACACCTGGCTGATTTTGTATTTTCAGTAGAGATGAGCTTTCATTACATTTCCAGGCTGGTCTTTTT
>NW_016107633.1:465121-471358 GCF_001604975.1 Cebus imitator
AGTGCAACAGCATGAACTTGGCTCATTGCAGTCCCTGCCTCCCGGGTTCAAGCAATTCCCCTGCTTCAGCCTCCCAAGTAGCTGGGACTGCAGGCACACACCACCATACCCGGCTAATATTTGTATTTTAGTAGAGACATGGTTTCACTACGTTGGCCAGGCTAGTCTCGAACTCCTGACCTCACGTAATCCACCCACCTCGGCCTCCCAAAGTGCTGAGATTACAGGCGTGAGCCACCGTGCCCGCGTGCCTGGCCCCAGAGAGGATTTGCTTACTAGTTTATCCCCAGTGCTGAGAAGCGTTCCCAGAACATAGTAAGAGTTGAGGAAATATGTGATGAATGTTCACATGTGACACTTTCATGCTCTTGTTCCATCCCTGGGAATGTAGTCTCACCCCTGGGAAAGGAAGGGAGGCAGATGGTGGAGAACACTTTGAATAGACAAATTAAGTGCGGTTAGTGGGGGCACAGTGGCTCACGCCTGTAATCCTAGCACTTTGGGAGGCTGAGGCGGGAGGATCACAAGGTCAGGAGTTCGAGACCAGTCTGGCCAACATGGCGAAACCCCGTCTCTACTAAAAGTATAAAAATTAGCTGGGTATGGTGGTGGGTGCCTGTAGTCCCAGCTACTCGGGAGGCTGAGGCCGGACAATCGCTTGAATCCGGAAGGCGGAGATTGTGGTGAGCTGAGGTCGCGCCACTGCCCTCCAGCCTGGGCAACAAGAGCAAAACTCTGTCTCAAAAAAAAATGTAGTGTTGTCAGCTTGTCACAAAACAAAAGGGGATGGTGATCTCACACACCCATGGGGTGGCCTGCAGTTCATCCTGCTGCCCAGGGCTGAGGCCAGAGTTCATGGGTGACCTCACAATGTCCAGGGTGGCACCGGCCTGCTGCCACAGCCCCAGTCCACCATGCCACCCATGCTGTGGCTGCTGCTCCAGGTTGTTGCCCCAGCGCTGGGGTTCTACTTTTCCATCAGCTGCCCCAGTGGTAACCAGTGCCGACAGGCCCTCCTCTCCGGCAATGATATTCTCCTGTACTGCAACTCCTCGGGGGCACGCTGGTACTATTTATTCACACGAGGCGAGAAGGGCACATTCACCAGCCTCACCAATATTTCCAATATGGAAATAATGCCTGAGGGCAGCCTTCTCATTAAAGATCCATTGCCCTCCCAGACGGGCCTCTACCACTGCTGGAACAAGAATGACCGCCAAGTGGTGCAGTATGAGATTGACTTCCAGGATGTCACCATCCTGCATGTAACACACAAGGGCCTGGGTCAGAGACCCCTGCAGAACGAGACCCTGCATCTGGGCGGCAAAGAGCTCATTTTTACCCGGTGGGAGCCCTGGCAGGACTGCAACCACTGCGAGGAGCCTGGCGAGCGTAAGCGCCTGGGGTACTGCTATATTGAGGAGCGTCTGGAGGAAGCCATGCCCTGCTGGCTCTATCTGGGAGACGTGCAGGTGTGGTCCAGCCGCTTGCGGCCTGAGCTGCAGGTGGAAGCCTGCCACGTCCCGTGCAGCAACAACACACAGTTAAAGATGAATTACGTCATTTTTGACAACTTCAGCCTTGATGAAGAGACAGAATTTGTGTGGCTCAACTGTCCCTTAGGATCCATCTACAGGTGATGGAATCCCTGCCTCTGGCCCCTAGCCAGATTCTTCCGGTCGGGGCTTCCTTCGTGGTAATATGTGCAGAGGGGCGAGGGGGTATTCTATACAGGTCAGCCCCGCAGTGGTCATCAGGACAGTGCCAGGTCCTGTCTTAAACAGTCCGAGGGGGAGACAGCCCAGGGGGGTGTGAGCAGGGATGCAAGAAACCCAGGCAGAAGGATGGGGCTGTGACGGGGAAAGCCCAGGAAGCCTAGGGGCTCCAACAGGCCCCTGCCTCACCTGGGAAGGTCAGAGGAGACCCTGGAGGAGAGGCTGGTGCCCCCAGGGCTTCCCATCAAGGTCTACCTCCCAGAACTCACTCGTCTTCTTGCTTCCTGCCAGGAGCCGGGGAAAATCCCTCCTTCCCCTATTCTTCCCCAATCCACCTGCCCCTTAATAAGAAATGCAGGCCAGGCATGGTGGCTCATGCCTGTAATCCTAGCAGTTTGGGAGGCTGAGGCAGGCAGATCACCTGAGGTCAGGAGTTCGAGACCAGCCTGGCCAACATGGTGAAACCCTGTCTCTACTAAAAATACAAAAATTAGCCAGGCGTGGTGGCAGGCACCTGTAATCCCAGCTTTCAGGAGGCTGAGGCAGGAGAATCACTTGAACCTGGGAGGCGGAGGTTCCAGTGAGCTGAGATCGCGCCACTGCACTCCAGCCTGGGTGACAGAGCAAGTCTCTGTCTCAAAAAAAAAAGAAAGAAAAAGAAAAACACAATTCCAAAGTTCAGGAAAGTGGGTGTGAACCCTCTTGCCATCTATTCGGGGGTACCTATTCCATACCATTTGCCACACAAGGAGCTCCGGAGTGCGAGTCACAGGGACCTTGAGATAGGAATGGAGGGAGGTCGCTGCAGAATCTAAGGAGGCCCATGGGGCGGCATTTCTCATATTTCTCGTGAGGTTTCTGTATGGGGGCGCTGGACTCAGCCAGGCTTGGGTTTCAGTCTCAACTCTGCCAGTTTCCAGCTGCGTGACTTTGGCCTCAGTTTCATCATCTGTAGAATGGGGTTGTCTTAGATTCCTAGGGCTGCCGTAACAAAGCACCACAAACTGCGTGGCTTAAAACAACAGAAATTTGCCAGACGTCGTGGCTCATGCCTGTAATCCCAGCACTTTGGGAGGCTAAGGCAGGCAGACTGCTTAAGGTCAGGAGTTCGAGACCAGCCTGGCCAACATGGTGAAACCCCCATCTCTACTAAAAATACAAAAATTATCCGGGTGTGGTGTTGGGCACCTGCAATCTCAGTAACTCAGGAGGCTGAGGCACAACAATCGCTTGAACCCAGGAGGGGGAGTTTGCAGTGAGGGGAGATTGGACCACTGCACTCCAGCCTGGGTGACGGCGTGAGACCCTGTCAAAAAAAAAAAAAAAAAAAAAAAAAAGAAGAAAGGGGGAGACCACCAAAAAAAAAAAAAAAAAAAAAAAAAAACCTCAAAAATTAATTGTCTCATTGTCTCATCCTTCTGGAGACTGGGAGTCTGAAACCAAGATGTCAGTAGAACCACGCTCCTTCTGAGTCCCTCTGAGTGAGCTGGGCAGAATCCTCCCTTCCCTTTTTCTGGCTTCTGGATGCAGTCAGAGATCCTCAGCCTTCTCTGGCTTGTGGCTGCTTCTCTCCAATGCCCATCATCACTTGGCATTCTTCCCGGTGTCTATATCCCTGTGTCTTTTCTCCTTTTCTTTCTCTTATTTATTTATTTGTTTGTTTATTTATTTATTTATTTATTTGAGATAGAGTCTCGCTCTGTCTCCCAGGCTAGAGTGCCATGATGTTATCTCAGCTCACTACAACCTCCGCCTCCCGGGTTCAAACAATTCTCCTGTTTTAGCCTCCCGAGTAGCTGGGATTACAAGCATACGCAACCATGCCTGGCTAATTTTTGTATTTTTCGTAGAGATGGGGTTTCACCATGATGATCAGGCTGGTCTCAAACTCCTGACTTCAGATGATTCGCCCGCTTTGGCCTCCCAAAGTGTTGGGATTGCAGGTGTGCAGCACCACGCCCGGCCTTCTCCTTTTCGTAAAAGGACACCAGTCAGACTGGACTGAGGGCCCACCTACTCCAATATGATCTCATCTTAGATGATTATATCTGCAACGACCCAATTCCCAAATAACGTTCCATTCTGAGGTTTTGGGAAGGACATGTGTTTTTGGGGGCCACTATCCAACTCAGTGCAGAGGTCTTGCTAGCCCCTGGCCACATGGGGTCATCGGGATGTGTCAGGGTACTAAAGACTAGAGTGCCTGCCCCAGCATCCAATAAAAATTTCCACACTGCACCTACCTGGGAGCACATGCTTTTATGATATTGTCTGTGGAGTATCCTCTCTGCTCTTCTGCCACGATGGATGTGTCGGTGTCTGATTAATTTCTCCACTAAATACGTGTTCACTGCTCATTTATATGCCAAGCTTCATTCTAGGGACCTGGGAAACAGTGAAGAACACAACCAACAGAGATCCTTGCCCTTGTGGCACATAAAGACATAGTTTATTATTATTGTTATTACTAGAGACAGGGTCTTTCTCTGTCACCCTGGCTGGAGTGCAGTGGTGCAATCACAGCTCACTGCAGCCTCAATTCCCCGGGCTCGGGTGATTCTCCCATCTCAGCCTCCGCAGTAGCTGGGACTACAGGCATGCACCACCACACTTGGCTAAGTTTTTAAGTTTTGTAGAGATGAGGTCTCACTCTATTGCCCAGGCTGGGCCCAAACTCCTGGGCTCAAGCCATCCTCCTGCCTTTGCCTCTGAAAATGCTGAGATTACAGGTGTGAGCCACTAAGCCTGGTCTAGAGTCATTTTTAGATGAGAAAATGGAAGCTCAAAGAGCTGGAGGCATTTGCCCAGGTTACCCAGCCAGCAAGGGGTGGAGCCCTGGGAGCCCCAGGGAGCCCCAGCTGCACCATCCCCACCCCATGGTGGACAGCTGCACAGTGCTCGATGGGCTGGCGGGCTGAAGGGAGGGTGGTGCTTTATTTTCTGTTCCCCAGGGAGAAGGGTGCCGCTGTCTCCACCTCCCTTCAGACGTCCGTCCCTCCTTTCTCCCTGGGCCCTGAACCTGACTTTGTCCTCCTCGCAGGCCCGTCAACTGGCGTGCCAATGACACCCCCCTGACGTGGGAGAGCCAGCTCTCCGGCCGGGACTTCACCACCTTCCTCGACCCCTCTACCGGCGGCAGGCAGCTGCAGGTCTTCCAGCCGGCCATCTACAGGTGCTTCGTGCAGCAGGAGCTCGTGGCCCAGTTCAGCCCCGCCGCCAATCCGGAGACGCTGGAGGCTCAGTGGAGAGAGAACGAGGCTCAGTGGAGAGAGAACGAGGCTCAGTGGCAAGAAGCAAGGAAGGCCCCACAGGGCAGGGCAGACTCTGTGCTTAAGGGGCTAAAGCTGGTGCTGCTCGTGGGCATCGTCCTGGCCCTGCTGGGGGCGCTGCTCAAGTTCATGCACCCTTCCCCAGGCAGGAAAAGCAAACAGGTGCTGATGGTGAAATAAAGTGAGTCCCCCCCACCCCACCCCAGTGCACAGCAGACCCGGCCTATGGTTCCCTCCTAGCCACAGCCGCCTCTTCTGTTGCCCCTGCCGCCGGCCCACCCACACCCTGCTCTGATATCCATGAACCAGGTCAGACCTGCAGCCACAGTCCAGGGTGACCGGGCTCTTCCCTGGGTCGGGTCCTGATCTGTTAACTCGTTAGTAATTCCCATTCCACAGATGAGAAAATTGAGACTGGGGATTCCAGTTGAAGCCAGGTTGCCTGGCCCAAGCCCCGTGCTCTTCAGAGGGAGGGAGAGATGGAACAAGGCCATCCTCCTCACTCACCCCATTCTCCCGACGGCAAGGTGGGGGATGTGAGCAGGGCACCCCAGCCCCCCAGATCTGCACCAGGCCCTGCCGTCTTTCCCTGCCCATCCCTTGCCCACCCAGCCTCCCCACTGTGCCCAGGCCTTCAGGCCCAGCCACCACTCCCCAAGTCAGAGGCACTGCCAGATACGCGCCACTTTTCCCGGCTCTTAAGTGAAGTGAGGCCCCTCAGACACTTGGAAGGGGAGACCGGCCCTTCTGCCGGTACCAGGCGCCAGGCCTGGCTCAGCTGACCAGCAGGAATCACCAGGCCTGGCTGTTCCCAGAAATCATACGCAGTTCAGCAGAGTGCAAGGGTGAAAACTAATGCATGCCATTAAAATTCATTGCCATCACAGTGCAGTGAAGCCATGACTGGACAGATACGAAACTCCCAGAACAGAACCTCTGCCCCCAGGACAGGGCAGGGCTCACCCCTCGTGTACCACACACTGTTGCAAAAACACTTAGTTCTTCATGTGGTGCCCAGATGCTCACAGATTTCTGCAGAATGAGGGAGCATTCGCTGAGAACTAAAGAGGCCTCCCTGGGAACCAGAGGTAGACAATAATAATGATAATCATAGCAAATATTTGGTGTGGTCAAAACTCAAACCCTTCGTAAGTGCTATGTCCCCACAGACATGAGGCTGGTGCTACTGTTAACCTCGTTTGCAGCTGAGAACATCAAGACTCAGAAGCGGCTGGGCGAGGTGGTTCATGCCT
>NW_016107633.1:471773-476341 GCF_001604975.1 Cebus imitator
AAAAAAAAAAAAAAAAAAAAAAAAAGAGACTCAAGCTTTAAGCAACTTGCCTGAGGTCACACAGTGAGCATGGGAAGGGGCAGCGGTCAGAAGGTGAAAGGAGACCTGTAGTGCCCACCCCAGCTCCCAGGGAGCCCCCCTCCATGCCCGCACCCATAGAAGCCCCCATCATGTGGTAGCTGTAGGTGGAACAGAGAGAGCCAAGCACGGTCCCATGCCTAGGGGGTTTGTTCTACACAGCCCTGAAGTCTCACAACCCACAGCAGAGGCTGTCAGTGCCCCAGTGCTCCGAGGCTGTCAGAGCAGCCCTTAAGGTGACCCCAGTGACTTCCTACTTCCTGGTATCCATGCCTTGTAGGATCCCCTCCCTTCCAGTGGGGACCAGACCTGTGACCTGGCATCTAACAAATAGCACACAGTAGAGGTGTTGAGCTGCCCCTCCCTAGCTTGGCTTATGTTATCTAAGACTCTGTCTTAGCAGACCAGAGGGAGGGAGGCTTGCTGGCTTGATGAAGTAAGCAGCCACGCTGAGGAAGCCCACCATATAGTAGGGAGCTGTGGGCAGCCTCCGGGAGATGGAAGTGGCCTCTAGGACCTGAGGCAGGCCCACAGTAGACAGCCAGCAAAAGGCCAGGGCCCTCAGTCACACAGCCAGAGGAAAAATGAACTCTGCCAATAATCCAGATGAATTCAAGCAGATTCGTCCCCAGTCGAGCCTCCAGATGAAAGTGCAGCCACGCCGTGTCTGATGGCAGCCTTCTGAGACCGCAGAGTAGGGCTCAGCTAAGGTGTGCCTGGACTCCTGATCCACAGGAACTGTGAGATCACAGACACATGTTGTTTTAAGTCATTTAATTTCTGGCAATCTGTTTTGCAGCCACAGGCAACAAATACATGCACCCATATCCCTGGAAGGTCCTGGAAGTCTCCTGCAGCTTTAGCAGTCATGGACATGGTTCCAGTGGGTGCCAGGGGCCTCCTAAAGTCATACCAGAAGGCTGCTGGGCCACTCATGGCGAAGGCTGGAAGCTGGGCAGTTGATGCCTCAGGAGCAGTCCTTAACCTTGAGGGACAGGAATGGGAGCACCCAGCTTCCTCACCCCTCTAAGGCACACTCTACACAACCTCTTGGAGGTCCCCATGGGTAACATTCACAGGTGCTGGGGATTAGAGTGATATCTTTGGGAAGCGATATTCAGCCCACCCCAAGGAGCTGCTGGCACAGGCAGCATATATCAGGGCTCTAGGGGTGGGTGTCTGCTTGGTGGATGGAGCTGATTAGGACAGGAAGGCAACTGTGGTGGGACATCAAGGAGGTCACCAGAGCCAGATTGTGTGGGACCCTGCAGGCCAGGGTAACAGCTGTGGGCTTTGAGATGAAATGGGAGCCATGGGAGGGTTTTGAGCAGTGGAGAGACATGACCTGATATCCACTTAAAATCGTGATTCTCCTGAGGTCAGGAGTTTGAGACCAGCCTGGCCAACATGGTGAAACCCCATCTCTACTCAAAATACGAACATTAGCTAGGCATTGTGGCAGGCACCTGTAACTCCAGCACTTGGGAGGCTGAGGCAGGAGAATCACTCAAACCTGGGAGGCAGAGGTTGCAGTAAGCCGCGATTACGTTACTGTACTCCAGCCTGGCCGATAAAGACAGACTTCATCTCAAAAAAAAAAAAAAAAGGAATGCCAGGTGTGGTGGCTCACACCTGTAATCCCAGCACTTTGTGGGGCCAAGCCAGGTGAATCACGAGGTCAGGAGTTCAAGACCAGCCTGGCCAATATGGTGAGACCCTGTCTCTAGAAAAATACAAAAAATTAGCTCGGCGTGGTGGCAGGCACCTGTAATTCCAGCTACTTGAGAGGCTGAGGCAGGAGAATCGCTTGAACCCAGAAAGCAGAGAGAGATCATGTCACTGCACTCCAGCCTGGGTGACAGAGCAAGACTCTGTCTTGAAAAAAAAAGTGATTCTGACAAGGTGGGCTTCCTTACAGGTAAGGGTGGGTCGCCCCTCCGGTTGGGGCAGGGAGTAGCAGCCGCTTTGCATGTGGCCAGCTGTACAATGAGATACTTTCCTCACCAAGCAGGAGGCATGGTCAGGCCCAGCCTTGCCACCCTCGCCTGCACCGCAGAGTACAACATAAGACAAAACATGCCCCAGATTCCATTTTTAACCAGCCCATTCTGCCCTCTTCCTTTTCTTATTGGAATTTTTTAACTTCTTGGGGGAAAAAAAAAACTTGCTTATAAACGCAATTCCAGTACTTAGCCTTGCTATATGGCTCTTCTACTCTGCCAGAGAAAGAAAAGGAGAAAATATTCCCTTTTTTTCTAAAGCTGCAGAAATGTAGACAAAGCTGCCAGTAGCCCATATGTCACCTTAGAGCGAGCTCACGAGCCATGTGTCCACCTCTCCCTCCTCTCCCCTCTTCCCACAGCCTGGCCCAGCCTTCCCAGAATTCACCTGTGACCTAATGCAAACAGGACCACAGGGGTGAGTCCAGACACAGCCGGCAAAGAGGCCAGTGGCCCGGCCTGAGCCACCAGGAGGGGCTCACCAGGGCCCAGAATGGCTGGTGTGAGCCTATGCCAAGGAGGGTGTAGGGGTGGAAGGGAAGACCCCTCATTCCCCAGGGCAGCTGGGGCTCCCTGCCAGTCCTGCCTCACACACCTGCACGTGACCATAACCTTGACACTCATCAGACCTCTCAAAACAATCCTCATCCACTGCCCCGACAGGAAGCCTGGGCAAGATGCCAAGTCGTATTTACTGCGTTTATGAGAAACCAAGACGTGGCTATTTATAGCCCTTTGATTTGTCTGCCAAGTGAGAACCGGGTAAACGCAATGACATCTTATGAGTGGAAAGTAGGCAATGCCGTCTGTCCCTTACCACAGACAACAGGCACACCTTGCTTTGTGAGCTCAACAGGTTCTCACGCCAACCTGTGGGCACACTTCGGACCACAGTCCTCATCCTGCAGTGCAGAAACCGAGGCTTGGGAAGGGACAGTCACTTGCTTCATGGACAGTGTGTGGCAGGGCTGAGGATGGAATCCAGGCGGACTCTTAACTCACCCTGCAAGCTCTCTCAGCTGCACGGTCCACACCCCACTGTCAACTCCTTTAAAGATAAAGCTCTTCTGAATTGTTTGTGGGACTCTTCGGAAACATTCTGTTTCCTGCCTTCTCTTTTCAGCCCTATCTCTTCTTTCTGGCCCACTTCCTTCCTCTTTGATATTAAAATACATTTTTTTTTTCTTTTGAGATGGAATCTCACTGTTTCCCAGGCTGGAGTGCAGTGGTGCAATCTCAGCTCACTGCAACCTCCAACTCCCGGATTCAAGGGATTCTCCTGCCTCAGCCTCCCAACTAGCTGGGATTACAGGTGTGTGCTACCGCACCCAGCTACTTTTTGTATTTTTAGTAGAGACAGGGTTTTGCCATACTGGGCAGGCTGATCTCAAACTCCTGACCTTAAGTGATACGCCCACCTCGGCCTTCCAAAGTGCTGAGATTACAGGCGTGAGCCCCCGTGCCCAGCTGAAAATGCTTTCTTTCTTGTCTCTTCATTCCTTTCTCCCTTCCTTTCCTCTTTTTCCTTTATTTCTTTATCTCTTTTTATCAAGGCAATAAACACAATATTAGCAATCGCTGATGGCTAAATGGTCTCACAAGTATCCCAAGTCTTCCTCGCCCAGTCTCTGCTGATTCTCCAGTAAACACCACAATTCCCCCCATTTCACACACACGGTGGGAATCCCGGGGCGGATCTTCCCAGCTGAGTTCCCCCCCAGCCCCATGCATAAGGCATATGGTTAGTCCCATCGCTGACACCCATGGCGTTGTGGCCACTGCAGCTGAAATTCTCAATGCACCAGAAATGCATCGAGAAAGTGCCCACTGTTGAGGAAATCTGATGTTCGATTTGTCCTCACTCTGCGGTGATCTTTTGTGGTGGGAGGTTCCCGGAGGGGGTCACCACTGCCTTTCCTGGGGTCATCTCTCTGTGCCTGTTTCCCCTTCTGTAAAATGGGGTTAGCACTGGTAGCCACCTCATTCTTGTTGGGAGGATCCAGCTGTAATGTGCAGTGCTTAGAACAGTGCCCGGCACAGAGCATGTGCGCCACGAATGTTTCCTGTTGTTGGTGGCGTGTAGCGAAGCCTTCTGCCTGGGTGTGCCCACGGGGACCATTCCGGACCACAAGCTTCCAAGCCGAAGGCTGCCCTGCAGGCAGGATGTCCAGCCCCCACCGGCAGCCTCCAAACCTTGATCAACCACTCTGATTTTATTGCCTCTCTGCCCAGATATCATCAGTGGGGGTGTGGACACTTACGTGAACCCTTGGGGTCTCATAAGGGGCACCCTGCAGATTCTAAGATTCACAGCTTCTGGCTTCATGTCCTGACTGCCCTCACCCCCAGCCTGGTTGGGCATGCTGGTGTTGCCCAGTGCCCAGCCACCGATCTCTCCTCCAGTGCCTCTTCCTTCCTGCAGAGGCAAGCAGTAGTCACATTTCTGCTGTCATGCATCTCTCACAATTTCCACTTTTTTTTTTTTTTTTT
>NW_016107633.1:477136-496307 GCF_001604975.1 Cebus imitator
AGTAGAGACGGGGTTTCACCATGTTGACCAGGATGGTCTCGATCTCTTGACCTCGTGATCCACCCGCCTCGGCCTCCCAAAGTGCTGGGATTACAGGCTTGAGCCACCGCGCCCGGCCTTCTCCACATTTGTTAAGGAGATGTTTATGCCACTGATTTGTGGTTCATCAATGTTACCACAGAGCCCTTCTCTGTTGACTACCTGGGAGGCGGAGGTTGCAGAAAGCCGAGATTGTGCCACTGCACTCCAGCCTGGGCAACACAGTGAAACTCCATCTCTAAATAGATAAATAAATAATATAATATAATGTAATATAATATAATATAATATAATATAATGGAAGAGGAAGAAAGATGACAGATTTTTCTTTCTCTCTCTACCAAATGAGGACACGGCAAGAAAGCGGCCATCTGCGAGCCGGCAAGAAACCTCTCACCAGGAAAGCAAACCACCCAGATTCTTGCTCTTGGATTTACCAGCCTCCAGAACTGTAAGAAAAGAAATTCCTGTTGTGTAAGCCAGGAATTTAATTCCTGCAGGCAGAAGCCAGCCCTGGCTTGCTCTCTGGCCAGAGTCACCTGGCACCCACCTACCGCCATCCTGTCTGCCCCACACTGGAGGACTGGCTTCCTTCACCTTATTCCCTGCTTTGTCTTTTTAAATTTTTCTTTTTTACAAATGAGATCTCACTCTGTCACCCAGGCTGGAGTATGGCTGTGCAATCACAGCTCCCCACAGTCTCAGCCTCCTGGGCTCAAGCAATTCTCCCGCCTCAGCCTCCTGAGTAGCTGGGATTATAGGCACGCAACACCATGTCCCGCTGATATTTTTATTTTTTGTAGAGTCAAGGTCTCACTATGTTGCCCAGACTAGTCTTGAACTCCTGGCCTCAAGTGATCCTCCTGCCTCAGCCTCCCAAAACGGTGTGAGCCACCGAGTCTGGCCTTTTCTTTATTCCTTGAGGCAGCCCTGCCTCCTCTTTCTACTCCCCTGTCCCAAATGATCAGAGACCCTAGGATAAGAACCACAGTGCTTTACTTTTCATCTGAACAGAGGAGATAACTTGAGGGACAGCCCCCAGGCACCAGGCAGCCTTCGGGGTGGGCAGGGTTAGGGGAGGTAGGAGACTCGGAACCAGCAGCCCCGGCTCCAGCTCCATCGTCTGTGTCTTCCCTCTCCGACTGGGCTCTTCGAGGGGATGCAGGAGGCTGGGCACGGTGAACCGACAGGGGGCTCGGTCTCAGGGTGCCCAGCGGGTTGTCGGCCCCTGCTTCCGATGGACTCACCTGCAATAATTCCGGCATAACTGGGACAACTGCCTGCACTTGCCACCTGTGGGTGAAGGAAATGGTTCAGTCACAAGCTGGAGCTATATTGATTCTTGTGTGTTCTGGGGCTGGGGAACCAGGTCGATCAACCCTGCCCCTTGGGAGCTCAAAGGCAACTCCATAAATGGTGATGGAGAAACATGCCGAGAACAGCCGGTGTTGGGTTCCTGCGAGAGGCGCTTCCCACACTGGAACACAGATGAGCCCTTTGGAAACTCTTGTTATTTTGTATGTCACTTACTCATTCAGCATGCATTTATTGTGCACCTACTATGTGCCAGGCACCGATTCAAGCGCTAAGAACACAGTTGAGGACAAAGAAAAAAAATCCCTGCCCTGGTAGAGTTGTCTTTCTAGGAGGAAAGACCAACAAGGAGAAAACTAACACAGTCAAATGTACAAAGGTGCTAAGTGGGATGGTGTTAAGTCCTACGAGGGGAAATAGGGCCAGGAGGAGGCACGGAGGCCCAGGAGCTGGCCTTATCCTCACAGGGATGGCTCCTGGGGCTTCAATAAGGAGATAACTTTTTTTTTTTTTTTGAGGCAGTCTTGCTGTGTCGCCCAGGCTGGAGTGCAGTGGCACAATCTCGACTCAGTGCAACCTCTACCTCCTGGGTTCAAGCGATTCTAATGCCTCAGCCTCCCGAGTAGCTGGAATGACAGGCACGTGCCACCACGTCCAGCTAATGTTTGTATTTTTAGTAGAGATGGGATTTAACCAGGTTGGCCAGCTGGCATCGAACTCCTGGCCTCAAGGGATCCACCTGCCTCAACCTCCTAAACGGCTGGGATTACAGGCATGAGCCACTGTACCCTGCCAAGAAGGTGACATTTGAGCAAAGGCCTGAAGATGGTAAGGGAGACAGCTGGAGGAAGGGCGTTACAGGCAGAGGGAAGAGCAGTGCAAAGGCCTTGAGGTAGGAGGACACAGATGGGCTCCAGAGACCCATCTGTGGTTGGTCCAAAGTGGGCAGGAGGGGGGACCTTAGAAGCCAAGGGGACAGCGGGTTCAGTGGCTCGTGCCTATAATCCCAGCACTTTGGGAGGCTGAGGCGTGAGGATCACAAGGTCAGGAGTTTGAGACCAGCCTGGCCAATACGTTGAAACCCCATCTCTACTAAAAATACAAAAATTAGCCGAGCATGGTGGTGGTGGGTGCCTGTAGTCCCAGCTACTCAGGAGGCTAAGGCAGGAGAATAGCCTGAACCTGGGAAGTGGAGGTTGGAGTGAGCTGAGATCGTGCCATTGCATTCAAGCCTGGGCAACATAGTAAGACTCTGTCTCAAAAAAAAAAAAAAAAAAAAGAAGAAAAACCTGCCGCCCTTGCCTCCTCCACCCCCTCGGTTCTCAGGCCCCGTCTCCTTCTACGCTGCCCCAGCCTACTCTGTCCTGGCTGCTTCGCCTCCTCCGCTGCTATTGCCATGTGCTCAGCTCATTCCTGCTTCCAGGGCTTGGCACTGGCTGCCCTCTCTACCTGGCGATTCATCTTCTCACCATCAGGAATCAATTCCAATTTCACCACTCCAGGGAGAGCTTCTCTTACCACCCCTCTCTTCCCAGTCACTCTGCTTTATTTGGCAAATATCTTCCTCTGTGTCCACTCATTCATCGTTTATTTGCTTATCACCTTCTCCCACCCAGATGTGATGTCCTGAGGACAGGGACCAGGGCTGCCTGTCACCACCATGCCCCCAGCATCACCCAGCAGAGGCTTGGCACAGAGTAGGTACCCACAAATATTTGCTGTTGGAAAAATACTTGGCCCCAGAGCTAATGTTCAGGCTCTGCTCTCACACAAACCTGGGTCCAATCCTTCACTGATTCTTTTTTTTTTTTTGAGACAGAGTCTTGCCCTGTCACCCAGGCTGGAGTGCAGCGGCGTGATCTCAGCTCAGTGCAACCTCCACCTCCCAAGTTCAAGTGATTCTCCTGCCTCAGCCTCCCGAGTAGCTGGAATTAAAGGCACTCGCCACCACATCCAGCTAATTTTTTTGTATTTTTAGTAGAGACAGGGTTTCACCGTGTTGACCAGAATGGTCTCAATCTGCTGATCTTGTGATCTGCTGGCCTTGGCCTCCCAAAGTGCTGGGGTTATAGGCATGAGCCACTGTGCCCGGCCAGATAAATTTTTTTAATTAAAAAAAAAAAAGAGGCCGGGCATTGTGGCTCACCCTGTAATCCCAGCACTCAGCAATTTGGGAGGCCAAGGTGGGTAGATCACAAGGTCAGGAGTTCAAGACCAGGCTGACCAACACAGTGACACGCCGTCTCTACTAAAAATATAAAAAAATTAGCTGAGTGTGGTGGCTCATGCTCATAATCCCAGCTACTCAGATGGCTGAGGCAGGAGAATCGCTTGAACCTGGGAGGCGGAGGTTGTAGTGAGCCAATATCGCACCATTTCACTCCAGCCTGGGCAAAAGAGTGAGACTTCATCTCAAAAAAATATATATTTTTGTAGAGACAGGGTCTTGCTATTTTGCCCAGGATAGTCTTGAAGTCCTGGGCTCAAGCCATCCTCCCACCTTAGCCTCCCAAAGTGCTGGGATTACAGGAGTGAGCCACCATGCCTTGCCAGCGAATGAATTCACTGACTCTTATGTGCTGTGTGACTTTAGGCAAACTCCTTAACTCTCCAAGCCTTAACTTACCCACTGGGGTGAGAATAGGGCCTGGCACAAAGTCAGGATCAACACACACATGTTTCATGACTGAGGCAACAGTGCCTGACTCTCAGATTCAGTGAGGATCAGACACACAGTAGGAATCATATTTTATGGTTATTAGAATTCTGCCTCTTCCCTTAACGCAGCAAAAAAAAAAAAGTAGCTATGCTCATTTTCTTGATGAGGAAGTTGGACAAGAGGTAATGAAACTTGGCATCAGTTATACAGATTAACTGACAGCTTGTGTTTTATTTCAACCACAACATTTTTTAAACCTTTAAAAAAAAATTAGTTTCTCTGCTTGTTATTCTGCCTTCCCCCCACAGCTTCCCCTCCCTGCATTGGGCTGTGGGGCCCTTGCCCTCTAGTTCAGCATCGGCAGGGGACAGGGGGGTGGGAGGAGAGGGAGGTTTAGGTATCTGATCCCCACAGCCCCTGCTCCCTTCTGGTTTGGTCACCAGTGAGGCAGTGGCTGGAACCCTCTTTCTGAGGCCACAGCTCCTTCCAGCGGCCCCAGCTCCAGTTCCATCTCTCGCCAGGCCCCCTGCAAAGCCAGTGCCTCCTCTCGCCCCTCAGGCTGGGGGATACCAGATCCCCATCCTTGCTAGTCATAGGACACTGCACCACCTAATTACCCTGCCTGTACCTCCCGAGACATCACTCTATTAAATGTTCTCCAGTTAACCCTTTGCAGGTCCTTCTGCCACCTGCCATGACCCTAATCGACACAGCTGTCAACATTTGAGTACCAAAAGATTTTACAGAAACATTAAGCTCTTAAAAAGAGTAGTTACTCTGACTGCTCCAAGCCCCTTTCTTGCTAGATTGAGTGGGTGGGGTTGTTCCATGAGGCATCTAATCCTCAGTTGTCTCCTCCCCACACATCCTTATTCAGCCCTTGTTCCCTGGCAGGCCTGGGTGCAGTGAGTTTGTGACTGCTGGGGTGGTATGCTGACTGTCAAACCGCCCTTAGTCTCTACTCCTCCCTGTCAGTATCCACGTCCCTTGCCATGTGACTTGTCTGTCTTCCCATCAAGAGGGGGAGTCTATTTCCTTGAATGAAGCCTGGCCTCATGACTTGCTTTGACCTATGGAATGAGGCAGAAGGGATAATGGCCAGTTCTGAGCCTGAATGCATTCACTTTCTCTCTCTCTTAGACCCCCGCTGCCACCACCACCATGTGAACAAGTCCAGGCTAGCTTAGTGAAAGATAAGATGATGCAGCAAAGAGCCAAAGTGCTCCAGAAAGTTTCCTGCTGACGCACAAATGAACTCAGATGCAAGAGTAAATCCAGTTGCAAACAGAAGAACCACCCAGCTGAGCCCAGCCTACATTTCCAAACTGTGGTCTTGAGAGCTCAGTAAATGGTCATCATTTTAAACCACTGAATTCTGTGGTGGTTTGTATGGATACCCAGCTAATAGATACCTCATTTAAAACAAAATTGCCCAGAGGCCTTTGAGAACCCAGCCCTCAGTCATAGTGCAAGCCATCCTCTCCCGGTCTTGGTGCCCTTCCCACCCAACTCCAGTTCTCACTGGTGAGGATGATGATGCCTGTGATGAACAGCACAGCTGCGACCAACAGTCCCCGTTTCCGGAGGGTGTGTTCATCTGCAGAGAGAAAAATGGAGGGATACAGTCAGAGGGGCCTTCACTTTTCCTTCCCCAACATCTTCCCATGGATAACTTACCATAGAAAAAGGGGTCGTCCTCATGAGAACCTGGAGAGGCAGACAAGGAGCAAGTCAGGGTTCAGCAAAGGTTGGGGAAGTGAATGCGTGAATGGCAGCCAGGAAAAGGGGACACCTGGGTACCCTTAGAACAAAACCCAAAGTCCTCACCATGGCACACAGTCTGGCTCCCATTATCCCTCTAATCTAATTTCCTCCCCTACCCCTCACTCCCTGCACTCCATTCCTACCGGCCTCCCTTCTATTGAACATGCAGCACCTTCTCGCCTCATGGCCTTCGTGCCTGGCTATCTCCTCTATCTGGAACACACCTTCCCTAGACGTCTGCATGGCTCCCTCCTTCACTCCCTTCCCAGTGGGGTCCTCCCTGGTTTTGTATATGAAATACACATTGACTATCCCTAATCTTCAAATCCAAAATCCAAAATGTTCCAAGTCTGAAACTTTCTGACATCATTTCAGAGGTGTTTGAACCAGAGCAACTCCATCTTGAGCAGTGGCTGGGTAAAATAAGGCTGAGACCTACTGGGCTGCATTCCCCAGAGGTTAGACATTGTTAGTCACAGGATGAGACAGGAGGTCAGCACAAGATACAGGTCATAAAGGCCTTGCTGAGAAAACAGTTTGCAGTAAAGAAGCCAGTTAAAACCCACCAAAACCAAGAGGGCAGTGAGAGTGACCTCTGGTCATCCTCACAGCTCATTATACACTAGTTATAATAATACATTAGCAGGCTAAAAGGCACTCCCACCAGCGCCATGACAGTTTACAAATGCCATGGCAATGTCAGGAAGTTACCCTATATGGTATAAAAAGGAGAGGAACCCTCAGTTCCAGGAGTTGCCCACCCCTTTCCCAGAAAACTCATGAATAATCCACCCTATAAAAGAAACAACCATAAAAATAGGCAACCAGCAGCCCTTGGGGCTTCTCTGCCTATGGAGTCACCATTCTTTATTCCTTTACTTTCTTAATAAACTCTATGGACTCACTCTGAATTCTTTCTTGTGCAAGATCCAACAGCCCTTTCCTGGGGTCTGGATTAGGACCCATTTCCAGTAACAGTCTGACGTGACATTGAAAGGAAATGCCCATTGGAACATTTTGGACTTCAGATTTTTGGGTCAAGAATGCTGAACTGGTAAGCATAATGCAACTATTCTAAAATCTGAAATCTAAAAGCTTCCTGGTCCAAAGCATTTTGGATACGGAATATTCAACCTGTACTCCCCAATCACTCTCTAACCCTACTTTATTTTTCTTGATAGCAACTTAAAATCAACTGATATACAATTATGATGATTATTACTAGTTATATTCCTCTTACCACTAGAATATTCATTCCATGAGGGCAGATATTTTGTCGGACTTGTTCACCATTGTATCTCTGTCCCCTAGAGCCTAGCCTAGCACACAACAGTTACTCAGTGAATATTTGTTGAAGGAATGGATGAATGGGCTCTCTATATGACCCATGGGCATATCATTTCCATTCATTCATTGGGGGTTGACTGGGCAGGAAGTGGAGGATAAGACCACCAGGGAAAGAATCAAATTCCCTCTAGAAACAGAGCTCCCTGCTGACCCACAACTGATCTCAGATGCATGAGTAAGTCCAGCTGAAACCAGAAGAACCAGCCAGCTAAGCACAGCCTAGATTTCCAAATAGCAGAAATGAAAGCTAAATAAATTGTTATCCTTTTAAGCCACTGAGTTTTTAGGTGGTTTGTCTGCAGCAATAATTTACACCTTCATTTGTCTATTTGGACATTTATCATATGCCCACCCTCTGCCAGGCCTGAAGTCATTTACTTTCCCAGCACGTGTTTACTGAGAACTATTCTGTGCTGAGCTGCATTCCAGGTGCTGGAAATACACAGTGAACAGAAAATAGCCTGCTTCCAGTCTGGGGAGGCAGATACTGACCAGATGGCTTGACGGTCTGGGGGTGTGTCTGGACGTCTGTTCTTGGGGATGGTCTCTCAGAGAGCGTCGTGGTACCTTTGGTGGGATGAGCTGAGAGTGGCCAGATCGGTGGAGGGCAGGAGTGAGCCATGGAGGCAAAAACAATGGTTATTACTCAGAGTCTGCATCTGGAAGAAACCCCTCTCCCACATCTACATAGCTGGTGTGCAAGGTCAGGTGTCCCCCTTACTCCATACCTAGAGGTAATAAGTAATGGCAGGCCTTGAAATGCTGAAATAAGCATGTACTCCCTGCTTACCACCATCTGCCTCAATCCCCCAGGGACTCCTGACCCCTCTCCTAGGACCTCCTGGCCCACCCTATAATTCAAGAGATAAAGGAACTAAAAGGCAATGCCTGCCAAGGACTCTGGCCTGCCTACCTGGCCTGGAAATACTCATAAAACATTCTGAATATTGGCCAGGTGCAGTGGCTCATGCCTGTAATCCCAGCACTTTGGGAGTCCGAGGTGGGCAGATGACCTGAGGCCAGGAGTTCAAGAGCAGCCTGACCAACATGGTGAAACCCTGTCTCTACTAAAAATACAAAAATTAGCCAGTCGTGGTGGCACACGCCTGTTTTCCCAGGTGCTCGGGAGGCTGGGGCAGGAGAACTGCCTGAACTCGGGAGGTGGAGTTTGCAAAGAGCCAAGATTCTGCCACTGCACTCCAGTCTGGGCGACAGAGCGAGACTCCATCTCAAAAACAACAGCAACAACAAACTATTCTGAATATCACCTCTGCCCCCAGACCAAAAATACCAAAGGGTTTTTCTCTTGAAAAAAAAAAAAAATCAATACCACCAAAGAAAAGGCCTTCCCCCCGGCACTGAGAAATGCCCCCACACCACATCTGAAGCCTCCACGAGAAGCCAGCAGGCAGAGAAGCTCCCTCATGAAACCCAAGTTCCCGGGAACGATCTCAGTGCCCCACACCCTAAATAGGAACTGGCAGCCAAGGATTACAAGATGTTCCAGGAATGCATCGCCCAGAGGAAGGTATAAGCCAGATCAACGGCAGAGACAAAGACGCAGAGACCACAGGAGTGCGAAGGACAGCCATGCTGGTGTCTGGTGCTCATGCACCCTGGGGCGAGACAGTCTGGACTCAAATTCCGGTTCTGCCACTCGGCTGCATGGTCTAAGGCAAGCTGAGTAACCTCTCTGGGTCTCAGTTCCTTTTCCGGTGGGATGGGAGTAATGAGAGTTTCCACCACACAGGGTGATCACGAGCATCAAATGACTTAATACACAAGAGCTTAGCGCAATGCCCAGCATGAATAAACTCTCAGCAAAAGTCAGCCATTGCTCTTATTGCCTGCTCAGCACTCCTTCCTCCTGGAACGGCTCCTCCTTTCCTTGGCGGAGAGTCGGGGGAGACTGCCTTCTCTTCCCAGTTATAGCCCAGGCTACAGAAGGAAGCATGTGACCCCAGTCTGGTCCTTCCCTGAGACCTTTCAAATTCCAAGTAGGGATAATGACTGACAGCTAGGTACTATTGACTGAATTCTATCTGCCCCACCAAATTCCGTATGTTGAAGCCCGAAGCCCTAATGTGATGGTATTTGGAGCGACGGCCTCTGGGAGGTAATTAGGGTTAGATCAGATCATGAGGATGGAATCCTCATGATGGGACTAGTACCCTTTTAAGAAGACACCAGAAAGCTCGCTTTCAAGCTCACAAGCCCACTCACACGTGGAGAGGACACGGTGAAGACAGAGCAAGAGCGTGGCTGTCTGTGACCCAAGCCGAGCCCTCACCAGACACACCCTGCTGGCACCCTGATCTTGGACTTCCCATCTCCAGAACTGGGAGAAATGAATTCCTGTTGTTTAAGCCACCAGTCTGTGGTATCGTTACGGCACCTCAAGCAGATTAAAACCCTAGGTGAGGCCTGGAAGCTTTGAGCGAGGAGGTGACATGAGCCATTTCCTGCCTAGGTGGAAGAGAAGCAAAGATAGAGGAGGAAGAGAGGCCTGGGGGCTTTCATGCCCAGCCTCTAGGCAACCCAGAGGCTCAGCAGTGACAGCCATTTGTCCCTGATGAATTTCTGTCACATCTATCCAGGAACATGGACCAAATACATAGAGCAACTCAGGTCAGCAAAGACTCAGTAAATTAATGCAGAGGTGTGAGAACGCTTTATCAATTGAGAAGTGTGGACACGGCCCCACAGGTGCACTTTTGGACAAAATAGAAAAGTTCCCTTCTACAAGGCACTTTATTTCCATCTGTTGTAGAATTGTTTTAATAGACAGATTCCGTAAAAATAAGAGCTTTAGACGCCCGGTGCGGTGGCTCAAGCCTGTAATCCCAGCACTTTGGGAGGCCGAGGCGGGTGGATCACGAGGTCAAGAGATCGAGACCATCCTGGTCAACATGGTGAAACCCCGTCTCTACTAAAAATACAAAAAATTAGCTGGGCATGGTGGCGCGTGCCTGTAGTCCCAGCTACTCAGGAGGCTGAGGCAGGAGAATTGCCTGAACCCAGGAGGCGGAGGTTGCGGTGAGCCGAGATCGCGCCATTGCACTCCAGCCTGGGCAACAAGAGCGAAACTCCATCTCAAAAAAATAAATAAATAAATAAATAAATAAATAGAAAAAAAATAAGAGCTTTACTGCTATCACTAGAAATCTAGAACAATTATAAAGACCCACACGGGGAATGGCATGGCCTGAGAGATGGCGCTCTTGTTCAGTGCCCAGTCTGCACAACTGTACATGTCTCTCAGCCTGGGAGTGACCTACGCTACAATACTTTCCAATGGGAGGGATGTCCCTCAGATAAGGATCATCACACAGGCATTAGAGGGGATCTGTTGCCTTATCTTAGCTCAGTCTCCCTTCCCACACCTCTGGTAATACTAACTCACTTGTCCAGAGGAAAATCCCCTTTTCCCTGACTCTTGCTCTATGTGGTTCAGGCATGCCTGGCTGAGCCTCTTCTTAAGCCCCAGGGTGGGGCACAAGACTCAGGCCTGACCAATGAGAGCAGCTCATTTCTCAGGCTCTCATTGGTTCAGACATGAGCATGTGACTCCAGCTGCCAATGAGAGTCAATTCTAGGGCTCAGGCTAGAAATAATGGGAAATATTTTGTTCTTTAGCCACCAGATATGTGACCTAAAGTTAGAGCTATGCACCTCTGCCATTACAGGGGAAAAGTTAGCTGAGAATGAAGACAACAGAACCAAGAGAGGGAACAAAGCTTAAGCTCCTTGATCCAGCTATGCCTGAAGTTGCCTACTTCTGGACTTTCCAGAACTTACATAGCCAATCAGTCATGTGTGTGTGTGTGTGTTTAAGGTGAAGTTTCTATATTTTGCAACTGAAAAGCTCCTGTTCTAACATTAAGGAGATTTACAATATCCACAGGCACATTTCATGGCACCAACCCTCTGAGGAGAACTGACGGAAAGAAAACTCCGAAGCCCATCAGTTAGGGAAACACTGTACATTGCATGCTGCCCCTTGGGGATTCTTTGCTGCAAATTAGCTTAATCAAGACTCTTGGAAGTCCTGCTATAAAGAAACGTGGTTAACTTTAACTCAGCGTTCCCCAAATACCTTTCACCACAAACCAACACTTTCCTTTTTAAAAATGTATTAACAATTCCCCAAACAGGTGCGCTGAGAAACGTACTGAGGGAAATGTTGACCTATATAGAGAATTAAACAAAAACCAGAGGCTGCTGCTGTCAGCCCCACGTTCTACCTGCTTTGGTGCTTCTGGGTATCTCTGGATCTGTCACTAGAGGCTCATCCATTCCTGTAGGTTGCGGGGTCTGGGTCTGGGGTTGTGGTGTTTCTGTTCAGGTCAGAAGAGCAAGGAAGGAAGGATAAGAAAACAGTGAATCAGGGAGGCCGGGCACGGTGGCTCACGCCTGTAATCCCAGCACTTTGGGAGGCCGAGGCGGGTGGATCACGAGGTCAAGAGATCGAGACCATCCTGGTCAACATGGTGAAACCCCGTCTCTACTAAAAATACAAAAAATCAGCTGGGCGTGGTGGTGCGTGCCTGTAGTCCCAGCTACTCAGGAGGCTGAGGCAGAACTGCCTGAACCCAGGAGACGGAGGTTGCGATGAGCCGAGATCGCGCCATTGCACTCCAGCCTGGGTAATAAGAGCGAAACTCCGTCTCAAAAAAAAAAAAAAGAAAACAGTGAATCAGGCACAGGCGGTTCCATAGAACAGCAAGAGGGCATCTCCCTCCAACAGGCTGGCAAAACCCAAAGACATCAATATAGCAAGTGTCACAGTGGGGGTCGGAAGGGGGACACGCTCCCACATACTGCTGGTGGTGAGTGAGGAAATGGGTACAGCCATTAGGGAGGGCAACTTTTATTTTTACTTTTATTTATTTATATTTAAGACAGGGTCTCACTCTATGGCTTGAGCTGAAGTGCAGTGGTGCAATCATAGCTCACTGCAGCCTCGAACTCCTGGGTTCAAGTGATTCTCCTGCCTTAGCCTCCCAAGTGGCTGGGACTACAGGCACGTGCCACTATGCCTAGCTAATCTTTTTGTACTTTCCGTAGAGGATAGGTGTTGCCATGTTGCCCAGGCTGGTCTGAAACTCCTGGGCTCAAGTGATCCACCCGCCTCTGCCTCCCAAAGTGCTGGGATGACGGGCATGAGCCACCCCGCCCAGGCAGCAGGAGGGCAACTTTTAAAACAATTAAATGTTCATGTCCTTTGCCCTGTACTATCTGGGATAAAAGCACAGGCTCTGGTGCCAGGTTCCTGGTCTTCGATTCCAGCTGCGTCCCTGACTTGCTGTGAGACCTTGAACAAGTTAATCAGAGCCTCTGTTTCCTTGTCTGTATAAAATGAAGATAATGGTAGTTTCTGCCTCTGAGGGTTTGTGTGAAGGTTGAATGAGTTAACATACGTGAAATATTTAGAAACATCACCAGCACATAGTCAGTACATATTCTAAGTGTGTTTGCTCAAGGGGGAAGGGACAAGATTGCTCATCGTGGAGCTGTGTGTAGATAGAAAAAGCTAGAAACAACCAACATGTTCATCAAGAAGTGTGTGACTACAGGAGCTGTGACATGGGCACCTTGTGGAATACTAGGCAGCAGAGAAAACAAAAAGAGTCTTTATACAGTAACGTAAGAAGAATTTCAAACATACCACTGCATGAAGAAACAAAGTGAGTTGCAGGACCAGCATACCATGCCCTTGAGCTCACACACATACACGGCACACAGCCGGTGTGCTTCCGCCAGGTAACATACATGGGATGGTATAATTGGGGAACTACTTCAGTGTTCACAGTAGGGACCTCTCAGAGACAGAGGGAGAGAACGAGGATTGCAGAGGGGAGGTGACAAAGGGATTTAGTTTTGCCTACAATCGTTTTATTCTTTCCAGATAGAATGTGTTTACATACCACTGTGTCATTAAACACCGATTGAAAAAACTAGGGAGCAATTTTTCTATTTTTTTTTTTTTTTTTTGAGACAGCGTCTTGCTCTGTTGCCCAGGCTGGTGTGCAGTGGCGAGATCTCGGCTCAGTGCAACCTCTGCCTCCCGGCTCAAGTGATTCTCCCATCTCAGCCTTCCGAGTAGCTGGGACTACAGGAGTGTGCCAATGTATCCAGCTAATTTTTGTATTTTTTGTAAAGATGGGGTCTCACTGTTTTGCCCAGGCTGGCCTGCAACTCCTGAGCTCAAGCGATCTGCCCCCCTTGACCTCCCTAAAGTGCTGGGATTATAGGCGTAAACCACCGCCCCTGGCTGGGAGCACTTTTTGAATTATTCTCCAAGAAAACATTCAAAAATTACTCAAAAAATTCAAAAAAGAGATCAGAGAAAAAGATAAAAGAAAGAAATGTGACTGGCACACAGAAACTTTCTGGGGGTGTTTGCGAAGCTCTGCTCCTTGACCTGGTTGGTAGTTACATAGGCATTCAATTTAGAGTAAGTCATTATCTTGTAAATTTATGGGTTTTGTGTTTTTCTATCTGCATGTTAATTTCACAATTTCAAAAGTGTTTTGATTTTTTAAAAAAGTATTGAATAGAGTTGGCTGGCTGCCCTGCCCAAAGTGAACGAGGGCATTCAGAGCTGGGGGTAGGGACTGAAGCGGGTAACCAAAGACCTAGAGTGTCAGAGGAAGAGGGGAACTTTGTCCGCCCTTGTCCGCCCCCAACACCTGCTCCTGCGCTACTCACCACCAGCAGGCCGGGTAGGGATTGGAGGGGTGGGCTGGGCTTCTGGGTAGATTGCATCTGGAGTCCAGAAACAGGGGGTCAGGGAAAGAAAAGGAAAGAGAGAGAAGTGGACAAGGTGTATGAATGGAGGCACCAGAGACTCCCATAGCATCTCAACTTTAATGTCATAGAAATGGCTTAACTAATCCAGCCATTTGCTAACTGCTGAAATGTGCGACCCATATACCTGAAGTGAGGGTGCTTCAGGACCTCACGTCCCACAGATGTCACTACAGCTCCTTCTTTGGGATGCTGGCTGCAACCTAGCTTTCTCAAGACTCTGAGAAGTGCTGCCTAAAAAAAACATGTTTAACTCAGCTTCCCAATGCACCTGCTCTGATAACAGCCCCCAGAACTTTCTTTAAGGACCATCATTCCCTGACTCTTGGTCCACTTTATTCAGCGAGGCGGATACCAGCCCTGGTGGAGGTTGGGCCTGGGACCCAGGCCTGGGCAATCAGCTTTCTATGCCTGTGGCCACAGTGGTCAGCTCAGGGATACGACCTGAGCCTGGCCAAAGACAACTCAGTTCTGGGACATTAGCTGAACTGGGGAAGGGAAAGTCTCTTGCTGGGATTCTTAGCAGTCAGGATGAAAGCCCCAGACTTCAAGGCGCATGAGAGGAGACTCTGCCTGAAAATGAAACCAACACAGAAAAACAGAACCAAGGGGTAGAAAGAGGTTCCTGATAGCAACATTTGAGCACCTAGATCAAGCCATGCCTGAAGGTCGGTACCTATCCTTTTTTGTTACATAAATCCATAAATTCCCTTGTTTGGTCCAAGTTTGGGATTTGTGTTGCTGTTGTTATTTGCAATGATAGGATCTTGATAGAAGTGTCCCTCTTTCCTTACCTGGGGCTGGGGTCAGAACCTGAAAATCCACGATATTTGGGTCTGCTGAAGAAATGGATGTGGGCTCCTTCGGCGTCTGTCCTGGGGAATCAAGGATGAGAAGTTGGGAGGGAGCCTGGTCCTCCTCTTCCCACCACCTCCACCCTCCCCTCCCTGGTGAAACGTTGGGGGTCCTGTCTGCTGGTGGAATTGCTCAGCTTTGGCTGTATCAATCGGTAATTCTGGAAGTGTTTTCAGCTATGCTAATGCCCGAGAACTCTTCTTCTAGGCCCCCTCCAGCCCACCCCTGTGGAACGGGAGAGGCAGTTTAGTCTAGCGAGCCCAGGTGCTAGGGTCAGCCAGGTCCCTGGTTTCAAATCCTGGCCCCAACAACTTCCTTGCTGTGTGACCAGGAACAAGTGAAGTTCTTTCTGGGAATCAGTTGCCTCAGCTGCAAAGCAGGGATGATAACTGAATCTATTTCACAGGGCTAGATAGGGTAAAAGGACACGGAGCAGGGGAAGGGCCTCCCACAGTGCTTTCCAGGTAGTCAGTCCTGGATACCTCCACTGCCCCCGCCCTGGCCCTGCCTCCGTCCCCTCCAGCCTGGACGTCCCAGCAGCCTCCTCCCTGGCCTCCCTGCTCCGGTCCCTGCCTCCATAGCCTGTTCCCATCTGCAGCCAGAGGGAGCCTGGGAACACCTGAGTTTGGCTGGGGCCCACCTGGCTCAGAGCCCTGCCCTGGCGGCACCACACTCCACGTAAAAGCAAAGCCCTAGTGTGGCCCATAAGTCTCCCTCCATCTGGCCCCTGCCACTTCTCTCTTCTCTGTCATCCCACTCTGCCCCTTCTCTGCCCCTTTTGGTCCCAACCCAGCCACCCCACCTGCCTGCTATTCTTCAGACACACCAGTCAACACTCAGCCCACACACACCTGCAAGGCCCACTCCCTCATCTCCTCCAAGTGTTTGTTGGTCCAAAAGTCACCTCCTCAGTGAGGCCCTCCCTGACCACCCAGTTGAAACAATCCCCATTACCTCTACTTTTCCGCAAGCACGTATCCCCTCCTAGCACAAGGTATAATTTACTAACTTGTCTCTCCCTGCTGGAGGGTAACCTCTTGTTTTATTCACTGCTGTTTCCCCAGTGCACAGAATATCTGGCACATAGCAGGTACTCAATAAATATTGAATGAGTGCACAAAACTCATTTTATGGAGAAATGAGGGGCGCGTTAGTGGGGTGCACACTCTGGGTTCTGGGGGCAGGAAGGACAGTTGTTTTCCCAGCTCCTCCACCCATTGGCCTCTGACACAGGGCACTTCCCTTTGCTGAACCTCAGTTTCCTCATCAGTAAAATGGGCATGACAACAGACGTGACTGACTGACAGAGGCAAAGCCTAACCGAGCTAACGCACCCACACCTGCCATGCAGAAAGCATGTGCAATGGCCCCCAGCGGCTGCCGTCAACTCTTTGGACTAACCCCAGCTCAACCGCTTTGCCTAACTGTCTGATGCCTGGGAACCCAGCGATCTGCTTTTCTGAGAGCCCAGGTTTCCTGGCTGCTGAGTAGAAAACCGACACCAATCTTCTGGCCAAATCAAACTCAGCGAGTTCTTCGTGGAGGTGAAATTGGAGGATGCTCAGCAGGACAGGCCCTGGCTAGACTCACTGGAAGCAGCCACCGGGATCTGAGGTGTCCAAAGAGGGTGTAACGTCGCCCCGCCATGGGAATCCCCACTTCCTGGTGCCGGCTCAGCGGGAGGGTGACGGGGAGGGACAGAGCATCCACACTCGCCAGCCAGCCACCCACCCCGCAGCACACGGAGGTCCGGCCTGTCGTGGGGCTCTGGGGCACGGTGGAGGCCAGAGATGGGTCTTACCTCTGGTGGGGAGAATCAGGCCAACGATGGTGAGAAGACACAGGCGACCAGAGGGCGACATCTGTGGGACCAGGTGATGGTGGGGTCAGCCATGATGTCAGTGAGGCGGACCTGGGGCCGCCCCAGGGACCCTGCAGCCCCTTCCCTGCCCTGAGCAAACACCTCTGGCTTCCAGGACCCCCTACCAGGGTTGACGGCTGGCGTCAGGGGCAGGGGGAGGGTCTCAGTGGTGGAGATACCTAACCGTCACCCTGCTTCCTTCCTCTGCATGTCCCCAAAGAAAACAAGAAGCATCAGATAAAGGGGGCTCCCAGCAGCTGCAAGGGCCGGCGGGGCCTCCTGCAGCACCTCCCGGCGCCTCCCGCCGCACTTACCCCTCACTGGGACAGACACAAGGAGGGGGCTGGGGCAGCGAGTAGATAAGAGACCTCTTCCCTCCCCCCGGGGCCCGGAGCCCAGGAGTCGGCGCGGAGGGGAAGGAGGAAGAGTGAGTAACGCCTCCTGCGCTCAGGGGAAAAAGTGAGCTGGTGTCCGGGGCCGCCTTGCAGGGATGGCGCGCTGGGGAGACGAGGCACTGGTCCGAGGGGGGTGGCGGAGAGCTGGGAAGACTGAGGCAGGCTGGGGGGAGCGAGGCAGAGCGGCCCACTGCAACCCAGGAGAGGAGGCAGAGAGATGTGGGCGTGGACAGGGGCGGAGAGGCGCGGAGGGGGCCCGACCCCTGCCCACCTGAGCCCGCCCCTGGGCAGAGGGGCGGCGGACGGAGGCGGCGCGCGACAGGGACTTACATCGGAGCTGGGGGTCCCGAGCCGGCAGCCTCGTGGGGTGAGGGACGCGGCGGTGGCTGCTGCGTCCAGGCGGAGGGTGTGGCCAGGGGAGCGCGCGCGGGCGGGGACCCAGACGGGCTCAGTCATTTCCTCTTGGGTTTCCTGACTTCAGAGCCCGGGTGGGAGCAGGAGGGGGAGACGCAGAGGGCGACGGGGGCCAGGGGTGAGGGCTTCGCGGTGGGGGAGGGGGAGGACGGGGATGGGGCATGCAGGGCTGAGGTGAGTGGGCGCCTCTGAGAGAGCAGAGGGAGAAAGGGGAGGGGTCTACTCTGGGGTCGCTGGAGGAAGGGAAAGGACGAATCCGGAGGTGTTGAGGAAGAAGGGACTGGAGGGGGCAACTCGGGGCACTGGGAGAGGGGAAGGAGGAGGGGGCAACCCCGGGCACGCAAGGGAGAGCCACCCCAGGTTCCGTTCTGCACCCCTGCCCCCACCGTGCCCCACAGATGAGAACACACAGACAGAACAGGGGAAAAAACCAAATGCACATTTATTAAGCTCAAGACATGGACACCGAGGGGCCAGGGGGACGGATCTTCGGGGAGGAGACAAGGAGGCGCAGGGGGGCCATACACGGGGATGCTGGGGGCGCTGGGGCGGGGTGGACTCCCGGATCCCGGGAGCTGGAGGCCTGAGGCCCCGGGTCTGGGGTGCAGATGGGCTGGCTCTTTGGGGGGTCGTCATTGCCAAGGCCTGGGGAGGGACAGCGGGGTGCAGCGGCTCCGGCCTTGGGGTGGGTGGGGCGGCTCATTCCGGGGAGCGCTCCCGGCGCGCGGCTGGGTCCCCACCGCCTCCACCCGGTCCTCAGGCTCCCGCACTCAGGCAGGGTCGGCAGCGGAGGTTCCTCGGGCAGGTGTTACACGCCGCCGCCGCCAGGGGCTGGGGAGAGAGGGGGTTGCATGAGCCACCCGAGACGGGAAACTGCCTCCCTCCCCACAGCTCGTTGGCGCTCCATTCCCCCTCACCATTGAAGCCAGGTGACCCCCAGGGACTGTCACCCCTGAGCTAACACTGAGGAGCCATCTTGCCCCCCACATTCTAATGTCTGGTTCCCTTGGGGACACCTCGTGGCTGCTGCCACGGAGAGAAACACACCTGCCATGGGGCTGGTGTCCCCAGACCCAACCCGGGCTTTTTGGGCTGTACCCTGCCAGAAAGGGAGTCCCCTTCCACATCCCCAGTCTCCTCCTACACCCCCACCCCTTTCCTACACTCCCTGTCCTGAACATTTGGATACCACATAAGTCCCCCCATTCCCACCCACTCCAGACCATCATTCACCTGGGACAGGCCAGAAACTTGTGCAAAGTCTTCAGCTGTGCCCCAGGTACCAAGGCCACCACACACACTGGCCCAGGCATCCATAAGTGCCCTGCTCATGTTTTATATCTCATTAAATAAACATGAAACAGATCAGGTGGGGAGGCTCAGGAGGCTGAGGCAGGAGAATTCCTTGAACCCAGGAGGCAGAGTTTGCAGTGAGCCAAGATTGTGCCACTGCACTCCAGCCTGGGTGACAGAGCAAGACTCTGTCTCAAAAAATAAAATAAAAATTAGCCGGGTGTGGTGGTGTATGCCTATAGTCTTAGCTACTTGGGAGGCTGAGGCAAGAGAATCGCTTGAACCTGGGATGCAGAGGTTGTAGTGAGCTGAGATTGTGCCACTGCACTTCAGCCTGGGCGACAGAGCAAGACTCTGTGCACAGAATATCTTGAGCACATAGTAGGTGCTCAAAAAAAAAAAAATGAAACAAATTTCACA
>NW_016107633.1:497187-504331 GCF_001604975.1 Cebus imitator
GGGTCTTGCTCTGTTGCCCAGGCTGGAGTGGAGTGGCATGATCTCAGCTCACTGCAACCTCTGCTTCTTGGGTTCAAGTGATTCTCCTGCTTCAGCCCCCCAAGTAACTGGGACGACAGATACGAACTACCACATCCAGCTAATTTTTGTAGTTTTAGTAGAGACGGGGTTTCATCATATTGACCAGGCTGGTCTCCAACTCCTGACCTTGTGATCCGCCCACCTCGGCCTCTGAAAGTGCTGGAATTACAGGCGTGAGCCACCGCGCCCGGCCAGGTTTAGCATGTTTCATCTGCGGCATTGCCCCGGCTTCCTAGGGAATTGTCCCGTGATACCTGCAGGCAGCGACCCTGTCTGGTCCATCCACGCAACTTCCCTTCTGAAGGCTCCCTTCCCTGCCCCAACCAAAACCCTCCCAGAACCACACCGTTTCTCACCCTCACCTGAGGAAGGAAGCTCGGACTTACAGGATTTGCAGGTTGGGCTGTGGAGGCAGAGATGAAAGAGAAAAGCAGAAAGAGGTTCAGCAACCACAGCTTTGGGAAAAACATGTGGCAGGACCCTGCGCACCCTGCCCGGCTGCGAGGGAGGCACCCCAAGGCCCCAGGCTGCTCCCACCCCGTCCCGCTCTGCCCACTCCTGCCAGACCTCTCAGACCTGGAGTCCGCCTTCCTGCACTTCACCTTCTTGCCTGTTGGGAGAGACAGAACAAGAGGACAGGACATAGGGTGTAGGATATGGACGGAAGCCGGCAGGGGAAGTGGAGGCCGAGACAGCCCAGGAAGGGGCTGCACTTACTGATGACGATGAGGATACCCAGCAGGAACAAGATGGTGGCCAGAGTCATGCCCACCGTCTGCACCGTGTTGTAGTCTGTGGGAGACAAAGGGGGATATCGAGGCAGGGGCGGCACATCAGCTCCTCCTAGAGTCCCAGTCCTGGCTTTGGGTTGCCCAGCCACTGGCTCAGAACTGCCCAGGGAGGCTGCGGGCCATGCTGGACACTCCTCCAGGGGGCTGATGTGAGGATGCAGGGCATGGGCTTGTGCACTGTTAGCTCCCCTTGCCCTCTGTGTCCTCTACCCTCCACCTCTGCCCTCTCCCGCTGCATTTCCACCCTAGATTGATAGGTAATACTCTCCCTCCACCACCTCCTCCCTGGTCCTGGTTCTCTCCACCATTGTTGCCCATCTGGCCTCTGCAGCAGCCTTCTCTAGGGTCTTACTGCCCTGCCCACACCCCTATCCCCAATAGCCGCGAGGACCCATCACCATCTGAGTCAGATCGGGTTCCTCCTCCACTCAGAGCCCTCCCTCGCACCCACTGCCCTCAAGGTAGAAACCAAAGTCCTCACTATGGTTCTCACAGCCCTGTGGGATCCAGTCCCTTTCTTCCTCAGCTCTCATCCCACTTCACTCTCCCCATCAATCCTACTCCAGCCACAATGGCCTCCCCGCTGTTCCTAGGGTATATCTGGCATGATCCTACCTCAGGGCCTGTGCACTGGCTGTTCCCGCAGCCTGAAAGCTCTTCCCCCAAATATCCACATGGCTCCTTCCCTCGCCGATGTCTGGGCTTTATTCGATTGTGAGCAAAATCTTCTCTGGCTGTCCTATTTAGAATTTTCCATCCTCTCCTCCACACTTTCCAATCTTATTCCTTTATTTCACTTCATAGGAATTATTCTTGCCTAATAATATTCTTACCTTTTTTTTGAGAGACAGGGTGTCACTCTGTCACCCAAGCTGGGGTGCAGTGGTGCGATCATGGCTTACTGCAGTCTCTTGGGTTCCAAGAGATCCTCCCTGCTAAGCCTCCCAAGTAGCTGAGACTACAGGCACACACCACCATGCCCAGCTGATTTTAAAATTTGTTTGTAGAGCTGGGTGCAGTGGCTCAAGCTTGTAATCCCAGCACTTTGGGAGGCCAAAGCAGGTGGGTCACTGGAGGTCAAGGGTTCAAGACCAGACTGGCCAACATGGTGAAATCCTGTCTCTACTAAAAAACACAAAAAAATTAGCTGGGCATGGTGGCTCGTGCCTGTAATCCCAGCTACTTAGGAGGCCGAGGTAGGAGAATTGCTTGAACCAGGACCCTGGAGGCGGAGCTTACAGTGAGCCAAGATTGTGCCACTGCACTCCAGCCTGGGCGACAGAGCAAGACTCTGTCTCAAAAAATAAAATAAAAATTAGCCGGGTGTGGTGGTGTATGCCTATAGTCTTAGCTACTTGGGAGGCTGAGGCAGGAGAATCGCTTGAACCTGGGAGGTGGAGATTGCAGTGAGCCAAGACTGCACTACTCTACTGCATTCCGTCCTGGGCTACAGAGTGAGACTCTGTCTCAAATAAATAAATAAATAAATAAATAAATAAATAAATTTTAGAGTCTCACTGTGTGTCACCCAGGCTGGAGTACAATAGCATAATCATAGTTCATTGCAGCCTCAAACTCCTGGCCTCAAGCGATCCTCCTGCCTCAGCCTCCCAAAGCACTGGGATTATGGTCATGAGCCACGGTGCCTGGCCAATAATAGTCTTATCTAATATATAATTTTCTAACTTTTTTTTTTTTTTTTTAGTATCTGTCTCTTTTCTATTGAGTGGAAGTTCCAGGAGGAGGGCAGGAATTCTTGCATTCTTGTCTGTGTGGTTCACAGCAGCGTTTGCAGGTGCTTGGGGCATTGCCTGGCACAGAGCCTGTGCCCACTAAATACTTGTTGAGTTATGAATTTATGGAGCACTCACTCTACCAGTAGTGGTCCAGGCCATGTGACTAATTCTGGCCAAGGAACATTTAAGGAGTTGACTTTTGTATTGTGATAAAGCATTAAACAAACAACCCCCAAAACAAATAATGGGACCCCAGCTACATGTGGTGTGGCTCTTCGTTGCCAGGGATTTAGGAGGGCCTCTCCCAGCAGAGCAGTCTATGTTTGATCTAAGGCTTGAATAAGGAGGAGCCTCAGCCAGCTGTGTGCAAAGCTAGAGGAGAAGCATTCTCGGCAGAATCACAGCACGTGCAAAGGCCCTGAGGTGGGAGAGAAATTGACACATGGGGAAAAGTATGAATGAGCAAACGGGTGGGGTCGGGGCAACAGGAGGGTGTTCAGAGGGGAAACTGGAGCCAGATCTACCAGGCCTGGGGTAATTTCTTTGAGCTTCAGTGCCATGGAGGAAATTTAATGGTGCCAGCCAGGTAAATCTTTTCCACAGTCCTCCTAGGTGGGAACTATTACTATCACTTGTTTATAGAAGGGTCCAGAGAGGCAGAGTTGCTTGCCCAAGGCCACACAGCCAGTGAATGGATAAGGCAGGATTCAAATCCAGGCAGCCTGGCCTCAGAGTTATTGCTTCTAAGGTTTTCCTTCATCTGCTTCTCTGACGACACCAAGGCACCAGCCCAGATCCCAGTGAAACCTGAAGGGGGCTCAGAGGCTGTGTGAGGCCACCCCGCTCCCCTGTCTGGTTCTGCCCTCCACAAACCCAGCTGACGTGAACCACACCCATATATATGGTCCCATGGCCAGGGGCCCAGCACTTATCGTGTGGCCATAGCTGAAGCCACGTCGTCAGCAGTGATCTGTGAGCACCTGCAGCCACTCCCCAGTCCAGCCCCAACCCCAAATCCAACACTCACCATAGTAAAATGGGTCAGGTTCCTCAGGAGCTGAGGGAAAGAGGCAGAGAAAAAGAGAAAGAAAAAAAAAATAGTTGAATTTTTTTTTTTTTTTTTTTGAGACGGAGTTTCGCTCTTGTTACCCAGGCTGGAGTGCAATGGCGGGATCTCGGCTCACCGCAACCTCCGCCTCCTGGGTTCAGGCAATTCTCCTGCCTCAGCCTCCTGAGTAGCTGGGATTACAGGCACGTGCCACCATGCCCAGCTAATTTTTTGTACTTTTAGTAGAGACGGGTTTTCACCGTGTTGACCAGGATGGTCTCGATCTCTTGACCTCGTGATCTGCCTGCTGTGGCCGCCCGAAGTGCTGGAATTACAGGTGTGAGCCACTGTGCCCAGCCAACAGTGGATTTCTTAATTATTTTTGAGGATCCAGGTGGGGCCACTGGGCCAATCATTTATTTGTGGAAGTCAGCTAGAGACCCCTTGCTTTGGATGATGTGGCCTCATGGCAGGCCACAAGGACAGAAGAGTGCAGCCCAAGCTGGATTCCAGCCCCCACTCACTCCATCAGTTAGCACCATCCTCTATGCAGTGCACAATCTACCCAACCATACATGGCCATCCTGGTTCTGGACCCCCACAGAGGTCTAATGCAAGCTATGGACTCATTCCCTGAAAAACACAGATGCATTCCCACTTGCACATGACGCCATGACATTAAAACAGATCCCATTTCCACTGGTGGACCAATGAATGTCTCTGCTTCCCCTAAACACTCCCAAAACCTCTCAATGTCCTGAGGGCTCCCACAGGCACCTGCTGCTTCTGCCGTCACCCGCTCACTCCCGACACTCCACCCAGTACACGTGAGCTGTGCTGATTCATACGCCACATTATGTCGTTACTTATTTCTTTTTCTTCTCTTTTATTTCCTTTTTTTTTCTTTTTTTTTTTGAGATAGGGTCTTGGTCTGTTGCCCAGGCTGGAGTGCAGCTGGGTGATCTCAGCTCACTGCAACCTCCACCTCCTTGGTTCAAGTCATTCTCCTGCCACAGCCACCCAAGTGCTGAGAATTTAGGTGTGCACCACCACTTCTGGCTAATTTTTGTATTTTTAGTAGAGATGGGGTTTCACCATGTTGGCTGGGATGGTCTCAAACTCCTGACCTCAGGTGATCCGTCTGCCTCAGCTTCCCGAAATGCTGGGATTACAGGTGTGAGCCACCATGCCCGGCCCATTATTACTTATTTCTAAGACATCATCAAGTTTAAGATTCAAAATTGAGCCAGGCGCAGTGGCTCACACCTGTAATCCCAGCACTTTGGGAGGCCGAGGCGGGTGGATCACGAGGTCAAGAGTTCGAGACCATCCTGATCAACATGGTGAAACCCCATCTCTACTAAAAATACAAACGATTAGCCGGGCGTGGTGGCACGTGCCTGTAATCCTAGCTACATGGGTGGCTGAGGCAGGAGAATCACTGGAACCTGGGAGGTGGAGGTTGTAGTGAGTCAAGATCGTGCCATTGCACTGCAGCCTGGGCAATAAGAGTAAAACTCCGTCTCAAAAATAAATAAATAAAATTAATTAATTAATTAAATTTTTAAAATATTCAAAATTGAGTTTGTAATAGTTTTCCGTGTGTGTGTGTGTGTATGTGTGTGTGTGTGTGAATATGTTTGGAATTCTACCACGTGAAATGCTCCCATCCATTAGAAGACACATACTGATTTCAGAAACGTTCACAGGTGGATAAAATGTGCATAATGGGCCGGGCGTGGTGGCTCACGCCTGTAATCCCAGCACTTTGGGAGGCCGAGGCGGGTGGATCACGAGGTCAAGAGATCGAGACCATCCTGGTTAAAATGGTGAAACCCTGTCTCCACTAAAACTACAAAAAAAATTAGCTGGGCATGGTGGCGCGTGCCTGTAATCCCAGCTACTCAGGAGGCTGAGGCAGGAGAATTGCCTGAACCCAGGAGGCGGAGGTTGCGGTGAGCCGAAAATCACGCCATTGCACTCCAGCCTGCGTAACAAGAGTGAAACTCTGTCTCAAAAAAAAAAAAAAAAAAAAAAAAAAAAAAAATATAAAAAAAAAAAAAAAAAAAAAAAAAAAAAAAAAGTGCATAATGTATGTGTGTCTCTGGATTCACTTTTCTCCATTCCCCACCTTCCTGGCCCTAATCACATTCTCCTGCGGAAGAGCTCAGAACACCCTTCCCATTCAACAAGTTCATCCTGATGGTTCTCGAATGCCTCTGACAGTTCTTATTACATTTGGCCTTGCCTAGAGCAGAATTTGGCAGACTGTCTGTCACCTGGGGAGAGGGGGAGGGGTGCCAGGGTGATGCCTGATGTCATTCGTATTCTTCTTCCCCCTTCCAGGTTCAGAGATGGATGGCTCCCTGGAGGTTGGGTAGGGCCATGTGACTAATTCTGGCTGAGGAACTGTGAGTAGAAGTGCACTGTCACTTCCAGGCTGGGGCGTTTAACATTCAGGAACATTCAGGCCACCAGGCCAAAGCTCTATTTCACTTTTAGCCTGGTGGCCTGAATGTTCACGATGGTGACTGCTCTAGTTTTCTTTGGTTACTGGCTAACCTGTGATGGACATATAGCCTAAGTGAGAAATGAACGCTGGTTGTCATAAGCCCCTGAGACTTTTGGTACTATTTGTTACCGCAGCATACTCTAGCTGAAACTGACTGATCGAGGTGGCCCCAAAGCAAGACCTGTTTGTTACCGCAGCATACTCTAGCTAAAACTAACTGATGGAGGAAGCCCCAAGCAAGACCATGATTCACACAATGTGTAAGTTTAACCTTCCCAGTCTCTGTCCAGTCTTTAAAGAGGATGTCTTAGGTTGGTGCTGAGGTATCTTTAACACCTTCCAACCCTTGTTAATCTCTCCCTTTACCTAAGAGAAAACAGGCCTTGGGCTCTAAGCCTTTAGCAGGCAATAAAATCTAGGCAGAATTTTGTGGCAGTATTTAGTTTTCTCTTTTATTTATTGACGTAACCAGCAATGGATGGCACGGACTTCACGCCTGCCTCCCTGCTAAGCATCTGGTGGTATCAGTGCATTTATTCTTAATCTTCATAGCTACCCATAGCTACTTCACCCATAGCTACTTTATATGGGTGCTGTCTTCATCCCCATTTCCCGGAAGGGGGACACCAGACCCAGAAAAGTGAAATCACCTGCTTTGGATTACTTGTATGCTGCCTTCAATTTAAGGCAAAGAGAAGATGAATTTTCTGGCCAGGCGCAGTGGCTCATGCCTGTAATCCCAGCACTTTGGGAGGCCAAGGAGGGCGGATCACGAGGCCAGTAGTTCGAGACCAGCCTGGCCGATATGGTGAAACCCGATCTCTACTAAAAATACAAAAATTAGCCAGGCATGGTGGCGCATGCCTGTAGTCCCAGCTACTTGGGAGGCTGAGGCAGGAGAATCGCTTGAACCCGGGAGGCGGAGGTTGCAGTGAGCCGAGATTGTACCACTGCACTCTAGCCTGGGCAATAGAGT
>NW_016107633.1:504352-521692 GCF_001604975.1 Cebus imitator
ATGAATTTTCCATTTGTTATAGTGCTATATAAAATAAACTTCATTGTTTTTAAAAAGCTAATCCTGGGTTGGGCATGGTGGCACACACCTGTGATCCTAAGCACTTTGGGAGGTCAAGTCGGGTGAACTGCTTGAGCCCAGGGGTTTGAGACCAGCCTGGGAAACATGGCGAAACCCGTCTCTGCAAAAAATACAAAAATTAGCTGGATGTATCGGTGAGCGTCTTGTAGTCCCAGCGACTCAGGAGGCTGAGGCAGGAGGATAGATTGAGCCCAGGCCGCTGAGGCTGCAGTGAGCTATGATCGCGCCGCTGTACTCCAGCCTGGGTGACAGAGTAAGACCCTGTCTCAAATAATAAAAACAAAGAAGTGATTCCTTTCAAGGAAAAAATTAGGTAAGTAGCAGTGTGAGGTATATTTGAATAAAGCAAAAATTGTGACAGTAGTACTCTAAAGCACCAAGATGGGCAAACCCTGTTTCAGGGTCCCTCGTGCTCCGTGTAAGTTTCCCCACCAGAGAGTGAGTAAATTTGTTTGACTCATCGCTGCTGTTCATCCTGACATTTGTGAAAGGCTCTCCAAGTTTTCTGGGGTGAATGAATGAAGGAATGATTATGAGGCACTCTTAGGTTGCAGGAGACTGCAAAAGGTGGATTGTCTCACTTGTCTGTTTTCCACACACCTACCCTTCCCTAAAGTTAGGGGGAGCCCACTGGGTGAGCACCTGTCCCAGAATCTGGTGCTCCATGCAGAAGATCCTCCTTGGGTCCCTGCTGCCCCAGCAACCTGGGCTGTCGGGCGAGGCTGGGGCCAGAAGTCAGGCAAAGGAATGTGCACTACTCCTGGTCAGCTGCCAAGGAGATATCTGGAAGGAGGTGGTTACTATGGCAACTGGGGCATCTTGGGAGGTGAAGAGAGGTGATAGGTCCCAGCACCTCAGGCTGGGTGGGGTCCCTGTGGGGTCCTGTGTGAGATGCAGGTTTCAATCTCCATCCCCTCTGCTCCTTTTGCACCTCCTGCTATTGCCCCTGTAGGACTGGCTTCTGGCCAAGCTGAGGGTCCATTTCAGGCATAGGGACCCGGCCCCACCTGTGCTCCTGCATCCCTCTCTGTTCACCCCTAATTCTCCCTCCTGTTCTCTGGCAGGGTGGAGGGAGACAATCTCCCCTCTTCCCCCCTCACTCCCCAACAATTCATTAATTAGTTTCCTTAAGCAGTTTGTAATGCACAACATGCTTTTCCTCCCCCGGGATTTCCCTGAGACCTGCGGTCCCCTCTCATGCTGTGACTGGGAAAGGGGGAGGCAGAGGAGGTGGGGTTGAGGAGTCTGTCCTCCCACCTCTGCCCGTCTGCTGCCATCGATCCTGCTAACCACCACCTCTGCGAAAAGAAGCCCTGGGCTCCTGCCAGGCCTGCTGCCTCAGCCCTGCCCCCTCTCCCTAGGGTGGCTTCCAGCCTCTGCAGCCCCCCCCACCCCCCGCCCTGCTTCAGATTCTGCAGATATGGCTCAGTGCAGCAGCCCCCGCCTGCTGGGAAGCGCAGAAGGGAGGGAGCCATAGGTGGGATTGGGGTTCCCTTCACTGCCAGGGGCTTCTCAGCACCATCGATCCACCCCCTGGCCCTGCCCTCAGGGCTACAGACCCTGGCTGGGCACCCGCTGTCTCTTGAAGCAGTCTGTGCCTTGCTCCTCTGCAGAAGCAAGCTGAGCAATGGGGGTTATTAGGGGTAGACGGTGGAAGGGGGTGTTTAAGCGGGTGCATAACTGGGTTAATGGGTGTGGAATGGAAGTCAGTTTGCGGCTGGATGGGGGCAGTAGGTGCAGCTATGTGCACACCAAGTGCACCTCTGGGATTGGAACCCACCCCTGCTGTGGGCTGGGAAGGAAGGTCCCATCACCCATTTCCATCCATGGGGGTTCACTGCAGTGGTTTGGGCCCCACCCCACACTGACTGCTCCCTTCTTCTCTTTCTATTGCCCTCTCTCCCCATGGGTCCATCTCTCTGCTTGTCTCTCCACAGCGGTCTCAATCCCACTATCTCCCAGCCTCTCATTTTCTCTCTGCGTCTCTGTCTACTGCTCTCTGCCTTTCCCCTCCACTGAGAATCTCTCTGAGTCCCTCTATTTTTCTTCCTGGGTCTTTGTGTCTGTGACTCTGGATCTTCTGCCTTTCGTGGTCTCTGTCTCTTCCAGGTTCTCTCTGTCTCTTGAATATCCCTTCTCTGTCTCTTCTCTCAGTTCTCACTCCTTTCCTCTGAACCTGGCTCTTTCAGGAAACATATACCCCAGGAGACAGCACTGGAAAGAAGAGGAACATGGACCTCCTCCCCTTCCCTTGCCCACCCAGGGACCCTGAAATCTTCCAGAGCGTCTCTGGCCGCAGACCCACCCGCTCCCACCTTGCAAGCCCATCTCTTCCCGTCTGCTACCACCACAGTGCCGGACCAGCCACCCGGTTGCCATAGCGACCTGTCCGAGCATCCCTTCTCCCAGGACTGCCAATCTCCAACCGCAGGTCTGGCACAGGTCGCCCGCCGGGGAGAGGGTGTCCCAGAGACCCAGAGGGGCGAGCAGGGGGGTGCAGTACAGGGGCCTCCACCGGCAGGAGGAGCGGACCTCTCCCTCCCCACTCCCCTGCCTTACCATTGCTGGAATCTCCCAACACCCTCTCTCCTAGGCTTTCAGATCCCAGAGCCCCCCTACAACCCCCTCCCCAGACGACGCTCACCCTTTGTGGGGGTCTGGGTCGGGGTCGCCATGCTCGGACGGAGCAGGGGGCTTCTGGATGCTTTGGCGGCGAAGGCGCGCTGCAGCAGCTGGAAGCAGGACAGACCGATGTGGAGGGGAGCTGGGGGGAGCCCTGGCGTGGGGGGTGCCTGTAGCCAATGGGGGCCCGGGGAGCCCGCCCCCGTGCAGGCCACCCCCGCCCCCGCCCCCGCCCACCACTGTCGTCCCCGCCCCTTCCTCTAGGGTGGGGCGCCCCCTGCTGGGGTCCAGGAGCTCTGGGCTTTCGCGCTGAGGGACGGAGACCGACTAAACGCTGTCGAGAGGAATACACGTTTTATTGGAAATCTGGGAGGCAGGGGGAGTCTGCGGGGGCAGGGCTGGGGAAGGGGCGGCGGAGGGGGCGGTGGGCGCGCAGGTGGAGCGTGGGAGACGTCAGGTGCCAGGGGAGTCCTGTGGGGGTGAAAAGGGTGAGAGGCGAGGGGGTACGTCCAGCCCCACCCCTCGCTTCCCTCCCACCCTGGCACTTGGCCCCCTCCCTGTCCCGCCCTTCCTCCCTCCTTCCCTCCTCCCGCCGTGTCAGAGCTGCAGCACCTGGCTGGGTTCCATTGTGCCAGGTGTTTCTACCGCCTGCGAGTGGACAGACCTGGGGGGAACACGGAGGTCGGGGGGCAGTTAGGAGGGGGATCCTCAGCTCTCGGGCAGGAGGGGCCCACGGCGGGGCAACTCCCTGCCCTCCGCTTTCAGATCCAGTCCCTCCCTCTATGCAACCCGAGAGGGCCAGGAAAGGGGTCCTTGGAACCAGCCCCCTCCCCCCAAAACCCGCAGTCTCCCCAAACTCACGGCGGATGGAGCTGCGGAAAGTTCCCTCCTCTTCGTCGGGTTCCCCAGTCCTGGTAAGACAGAAGCAGAGAGATTTTGGGATGGAAAGGGGGAGAGGTTGCCCTTCTAGGAACCACCCCCCAAGTACAAGCCTCCTGTCTCAGACTGGTGTAAGGAGGCCCACATATGGACGAGAAGCAGGCTCGGGGTCCGCCAGAAGTGAGGAGCACCCAGGAGCAGCTTAAGTGCCTGGCAGGAGGCTTCCAAGCCGGTTAACAGTGAGTACCTCCGCGGATTTGGAGGCGGGGATACGAAGTTGTAGGGGAGGGATGGTCAAGGGGATTTGGCAGACTGCCACGTGATGGCCTGGGCTGGAAACCCAGAACCCATCTTCCACTTGAGTGATCTCGAGAAAAGTGACTTTACCTCCCTGTGCCTCAGTTTCCTTATCTGTAAAATGGAGTTAATAACCGCACTTCCCTCCAAGAGGAAGTGAAACCGTATCTGACACGTGGTACAACACCCAATAAATATTGGCTACTACTTATGATAATATCTATAATTGTCTAACATATTCAAACATTGTCCATGCTTTAACATTTTATTTGAAGATGAATCAAAGAGCTAGGAACAGGACTCCAAGCTAAACTGAGCCGCATGTCAGATGATCTCATTTCACCGCCGTTCCTTCTTTCCTGCACTTGGTGTTATCACGATTTGTGATTTTTGTATCTGTGGGCTGTTGGAACCCATGGCCACCGCCTCCACTAGCCTGGGAGCTCGGCCAGGAAGGGCGGGAGGTTTTTTCCTCGCTTGGGCCCATGGCCTGGCTTGGGCTAGGGCACATAGTAGGTGCTTAAAACATAGTCTCTGATGGGGATCGGGCTGCAGGTCAGGGGGACTTCCCGCCTCACCCGCCGGGCCCTCCAGAGCGGGAGGGGACTAGGGATGGCCGGGAGGAGCGTCTTACCTCTGCTGCTGGTTGAACTTGCACCGGCATCTTCTGCCTGTGGGCGTGGAGGTAGGAGAGGCTGAGGCTCCCTTCCGGCGGGCGCCACGCGGCGCTGTTGCTCCAGCTAGGCTTCGCGAGGGGCGGGGCTTCGGCAACGGGGCGGGGCTAGAGGCGGGACCGGGGTCCGGGGCCAGGGAGCCGAGGTGGGGTAGGCGGGGCAAGGCCGGGGAGGGGCTGGAGCGGGGAGAGGCGGGGCCAGGGCGGGCCCGGGGAGCCGGGCGGGGAGAGGCGGGGCCAGGGACAGCGCGGGTAGAGGGCGGGGCCGGGAGCTAGGACACTCACTGAGCACGATGAGGATACCCAGGATGAAGAGGATCCCGGCGATGATGAGGCCTCCGATCCGCAGGGACCGGTAGTCTGTGGGCGGCAGAGCAGGGAAGGTGAGGGCAGGGAGGACAGGAGGGAGAATAGGAGAGGGGCACAATGGAGAGGAGGGGACAAGGAGAGAGGGTCAGCAGGAAGGAGGGGAGAAATAAGATCAATTAAGGGGGAGCAGACAAGGGAGGAGGAAAGTGGGGGACGAGGGAGAGGAGAGGGGTGTATAGGATGTATAGGAAAAGGAGGGGGTAGGGAGGAGGGGAACAGAGCGGGAGAGAAGATGGGAAGAAGCAGAGGACGGGCCACGGGATGCTGTTAGGGACCCAGGCAAAAGGAAGAGAACAGGGAGGCGGCTCACGTAGCGACACAGAGAGACACAGACAGGGGGAGATGTAGATAGAATCAGAGACGAAGTACAAGACAGAGGAAAGGAGAAGGACAGAGATATCAACACTGGGACTCTGGCAGAGGGAGACAAGGAATTGAAGGACCAGCAAAGCCAGGCTCTACCCCGAGACTCTCAAAGATAGACCCCTCTCACCGTAGGTGAACGGGTCGTGTTCCTTTGGACTTTCTGGAAAGAGAGAGAAATCAGGGGTTGAATGCTTCCTGGGGTCCTGCACAGGGAGGGGCATAAGGAGACCATTTGGGTGCTCTGCCTTGCTGGGCTGAGAGTATGAGGGTGTCTAGGCAGGCTGTCCACCCTCTCTGGGCTGCCCTGGCAGTTCCAGCTGCCCTCTCTGCACTGTTCCGGATGGGGCAGGGGGCACCTAACTGCCCCAGCTCCCTGACTCATGGCAGGCTGTCTGTGACCCAGTTAGCCCACCAGGGATTCAGCCCCATCCCACCCAACATTTACCTGATCTGGGGCTTCCTCTCCCCTCCCGCAAATCACAACCTGTGACGGAAACCCATGTGGATACCCCCAAACTTCTTGGTACCCAGCTAACTCAGTCTAGGTTGGGGTCTCCAACTTGGTTCTTTCTTGGGGTTTGGTCCCCGCTGCCACCCCTGGGGCTGAGGTGGGTGGCAGGCAGCCTCCCTTACACTTACCTGCTTTGGCCATGGTGAGGAGACCCACACAGAAAACCAAGATGTGGCCAAGAGACACCATTATCCTGGGGGAGACACCACCAGTCAGGCAGTGTGTGCCCTGGCTCCCCAACATAGGGCCTGAACCCAAGGGATGAAGTCAGAGACAGTCCAGGGACTGAATCAGAAGTGTTTGTTCTCTCGCTTGGTGGCTCCGAGGAACAGGGGTATCCCAAGCTTCATGGGGACACAGTGTCAACAAAACAACTTCCATGATGGGGATCACACAACAACACAATGTAGAGGGACAGGGGTGAGACACACAGTCCCCAGGGTCCTCCCTTGGGCCTCCACCTCCCGCAACAGGCCCCCGGTTCCCAGACCTACCCTGGCAGGGGGAGAGGAGGAGCCGGCTCACACAGACACAGAGCAGGAGACACCCAAGTCCCACCTGCTTACACACCCAGCCTCACTGCACCCCTCGAAATCCCAGCGCCCTGCCCTCGCCGCCCGCCCGCTCCCGGCCTAACCCTGGGTATAAATATCTCCCACTTCACCCTGGAGGAATTCCGCTCGCTCAAGCCACCATGGCAACAGTCAGACTTCCCCCACTCGGGGGGTCACGCACAGCCCTGCCGGGGTAAGGCCCGGCTGCCACATCGCCACAGGCTGCCCTTGTGGGAAAGGCCACCCCGTCTCCTCCCTGGGCAGCAAGGAGAAAAGGAAAAGACGGCCCCTCTGCCCGCCTCTGGGTGACATCTTTCACAATCGGATGTCAGGCAAGTGACATGAGGCCCAGGCAAGTGGGCCTGAGAGATAGAAGACACATGCCGGGGCAGGGCTGCACGCACAGACACACACACACACGCACACGCACACACACACACACTGGGGCCGGAATGGACATGAGACAACAACCTCTCCCCAAACTTCTGGTTGGAGCAGGACGTGGGGTGTAAACACCGTCAGTCTTCCAGTCCTCCTCCTCTGGGCCTCTGGTGCCCCCAAACAGTGACGCAACCAGCCCTGCACACGTGCGTGTCCAAACTCCACACCCTGCCAGGGTACATGCACACCAGCAGGGCAGGGAGGAGTTGCCCACACTCCCACCCTGCAGAACCCAATGCCCCAAACACACTCCCTCCCTCTTGGGTTGGCCTGCCTGGGAAGCCTCGGGCTGGCCACTCCTGCTCCCAAAATAGGCAGCCCAGCCAGGCCAGGGGTGAGGCCTGGAGGGGAGGAGTGGGGAACGCTCACCCCAATCAGGCTGTCCCCTGCTGAAAGGAGGCCCCCAAAAGTCCTGCTGTGCCCTGGGGGCTGAGCACTTTGGACCCCCTGGCCCAGAGCTGGACGCGCCGCCCCCAGCAGGCCCCCCTCCCAGCCCCACCCCACCCTTGCCCTCCCCAACCAGCAGCTGTAACTGGAGCTGGGGCTGGAGGGGGGCCAGGGGGCGGCCCCCAGCCCAGACCGCCCTGGCCTGCTAGGTTAACTCTCTCAGCTCAGATGGAGGAGCAGCCGGCAACCGGCAGGCGGGCTGGAGAGGCCAGGAGGATTGTGAAGGACAGGGTTGTGAACACACACACACACACACACACACACACACCCCTTTGAGAGCTTCTCGGCTGAGGTGGCTGCCCCCTGGGAATTGGGCCCAGCCAGGGCCTAAGGTCACCCAGCCTGACTGCCCAGGAGCCCACTGATCTCCGACCCCAGTGCTCCAACGGGTCCTTAACAGGTCTGTTTTAGAGGGCGGGAGGGAGGTTGTGTGTGTGTGTGTGTGTGTGTGTGTGTGTGTGTGTTCCTGCGTGCGTGCATGCTATCTGCTGCAGTGAGATCCCCAGCAATGCACACCACACACACACACACACACACACACAGACACACACAGAATCCCAAAGACCCAGATACACAGGTACAAAACCAGGCAAAACCACATATGTATGTACATCCACAGAGGCAGACACACACAGAATGACACACCAATAGAGAAACCCAAAGACCTGGACACAGCCAGCACCTCTTCTGCCAGTCACAAAATACCGAAACAAGCACATTTATGTCTACACAGACCCACGCACACTCATGCAGATGGATGGCCATGCAGAGACACTGTCAAACACACAGCCACGCCGCCATCCACACTCACAAAGTGACCTTAAAGATGCACCTCGCTATGGAAACCCACCCACAAATGGCCACACAGAAACACACAAATATGCGCACATTGCACGTAACTGCAGTCAAAGATACTAACATGCCTGGGTGCGGTGGCTCACACCTGTACTCCCAGCACTTTGGGAGGTCAAGGCAGGCGGATCACTTGAGGCCAGGAGTTTAACACCAGCCTGGCCAACCTGGCGAAAACTCATCTCTACTAAAAATATATATATACAAAAATTAGCCGGCCATGGTGGCATGTGCCTGTAATCACAGCTGCTCTGGAGGCTGAGACAGGAGAATCACTTGAGCCCAGGTGTCGGAGGTTGCAGTGAGCTGAGATCACACCATTGCACTCCAGCCTGGATGACAGAGCAAGACTCTGTCTCAAAAACTGAAGCAAAGGAACAACAACAAAAAAACCCCCAAAGGTGTAGACATGCAGCCAGCATGCCTACGCAGCCCCAAAGATAGCAGGCCGCAAGCTGTGTACACACAGGCAGATTTCCATAGACACAGACACACAGGCAGAAACACAGGACAACCTGCCGCTCTCACACATACCCACAAAAGCAGAAACACACACACTTGTTCACACCCTGTGCTTGGGTGAACGGGCACATGGCTGGCCACAGTGACAGACACGCGGGCTGACACATTTGTATGTTCACATGTTCCAAAACCACAGATATGTATTTGACCCCACGCTTTCCTTCCCCTGAGCTCTTGTCAGGGACAGCACACGTGGCGTCCCCATAGGCAGGCCAGGTTTATAGGTCCTGGTGACAGAGACCTGGAATCAGGCCTGGGCACTGCACTCCTGGTTAGGTGAACATGAGCAGCCCTGTGACCTGTGCCTCATTTTCTCATGCTCCAAAATGGAAAAATCACCAAGGTCACATGTGTAATCCTGGGCAGTGTTCAGAGGTCTCTGAACTTGACATTGTCTTATCATTAACTCCATTTTTTGTTTGTTTGCTTGAGACAGGGTCTTGCTGTTACCCAGGCTGAAGTGCAATGGCACGATTCTTAGCTCACTGTAGTCTCAAACTCCCTGGCTCAAGTGATTCTCCCACCTCAGCTTCCCGAGTAGCTGAGACTACAAGGGTTCCATACCGTGCCTGGCTAAGTTTTTTATTTTTTGTACAGTTGTGGTTTCACTATGTTGCCCAGGCTGGTCTTGAACTCGTGGCCCCAATCGATCCTCCCACTTCAGCCCGCCAAAACGCTGGGATTATAGATGTGAGCCACCATGCCCGGTCCATTATTATTGTCCTTGTCATCCTCCTCCTTGTGAACTGGAGTGAGGAGGCTGCTGGGCTGGGCATGCTATGAGAATGGGTTCAGACCCCTCTGTGTCCCTGGCACTCAGCTCTCCAACTTCACTTTCAGGGACCCTGTTTATCATACCCGATAGTCAGCAGAGGAAGCCAAGAGCTGAAAGGCATGGCTCAAACCACAAGCTGCTGGGGTCTGCTCCTCTAGGACCTGGATCCGGAGCCCACCCCAAAGCCTGCTGACCACTGTGGGATGCCCACCTGTGCTGAACCCCAAAAGGATGAGGTGCCTCCATCACCTGAGTCCTCTCCACAGCTGGGAAGTGGGTGCCACGATTGCCCCCATTTGACAGATGGGAAAACTGAGGCCGCACAGGACTGGGCCTGGAACCCAGATCTGTGTGACCTCCGAGCTAGTGCTGTTAAGACCCCTTATCCTCCAACAAGGCTTTGGACGTGGGCACCAGTGTCGAGCAAGGCTGCATTCCTCAATCACAGGGCGAGTCTTGTCCCCAGGTGATAGGTGGTACAGCCTAGGGGTTAGGTTTAGAGCTGATGAGAGCCAGGAAATAAATCACATAACTTCCCTGTGCCTCAGTTTCCACATCTGTAAAGCAGGGAGAGAGTACTGCCCATCTCACAGGATGGCTGTGAAGACTGAGTGAGTAGATTGCCACCTGGTTGCAGCTGAATAAACATTACTACTATTTCATGTTGGCTAACAAGTGTCATTGACTTATTTTTCTTATTTAATGGACAGAATCTATCCAAATGACTAAAAGCTTAGTCCAGATTAAAACAACCAATTATCCATCTATCCATCAACTCTGATCTCCAAAGAAAGAATGCAAAATAACCTGGAGCGGCCCTGGAGCCGATGCCTGGGTTTGAATCCTGGCTGTGCCCCCAGCTGGGTAGCCTCAAGTTCAGGTTCTTTGACCTCTGTCTCCACTTCCTCTTGCTTTATAGTGGTGATGGTAACAGCACCAACCTCAGAGGGCTGCGGCAAGATCAGAATGAGTTAATACGTGAGTTTTCAGGACAAGGCCAGGAGCAGAGTAGACACTGAAGAAGGGGTGGCGTGATCATCATCTTCACCATCATCATCATCTTCTTCATCATCATTGTCATCATCATTATCATGTCCTTGGGTTGGTGCCGCCCCCCAGTGGGTGTTGAGCACTCGAGGGTTAATTTCAGGGTAGGGGAGGGAGGCTGTGGGCTTGGGGCCGGGCAGAGGTCCTGCAGAATGTGACCACCAGAGGGAGCAGCTGGACCTGAACTGGCCCCACTGACAGCGCCCAACGCGCCCTCCTGGAGCCAGGGGAGGGGGCTGGCAGAGAGTGGCCAGGATGGGATGTCCCCAGCCCCCAGTGGCCTCTCCTCCCACCCAGCCCCGGTCTGCAGAGCCATCCGGTCCCCACCCCGGTGACATCCTCCTCAGTAGGGTCAAGTGGGGAATCTGGAGAGGGGGCTGGCGGGAGTGGCAGGGCGGCTCCAGCCCTTGATGGCCCCTCCCCCTCCTGTGGGACTGTCCAGTCCCTTCCCCAAGGCCGACCTTCCCATGGCCTCTGACCCCCTCCTCCTCCCCACCCTACTCTGCCGGGCGCACCGGGTGTCCAGAGAACCCCATTCCCAAACCTTCAGGGAGCAGGGACGTGGGAGGAGGCAAAAAAACTACAGGCAGGGAGCTGGAAGGGGGGTGGGGGGGGCAGGAGACAAGAAATCAAGACACCCAGCAGTTCACACACACACACACACACACACACACACACACTCACACACAGAGGCCAACAGACAGCTACCTAAAGCCTAAAAGACTGACAGCAACACAGAAAAAGACAGAACGAGAGACAAAGACAGAAATAGAAGCAGACGAACACGCAGATTCAGAAACATAGCGACAGAAAGCCAGGGAGAAAGAGAAAATTAGACACCAAGGAGATACGAACAGGGAGAGAGGCCAACTGAAAGAAAGACGGAGAAGAGGAGAGAGAAGCCAGGGCCCAGCGTGCCAGCAGGCGGATGGAGGGCGGCCTGGCGGAGGAGGAGACGTAGTGGCCTGGGCTGAGCTGGGTGGGCTGGGAGAAGCTGGTGCCTCAGCGAGGGGGTGGGGACATGGGAGGGGCAGGCATTCTGCTGCTGCTGCTGCTGGCTGGGGCAGGGGCGGTGGTGGCCTGGAAACCCCCAAAGGGAAAGTGTCCCCTGCGCTGCTCCTGCTCCAAAGACAGTGCCCTGTGTGAGGGCTCCCCGGACCTGCCCGTCAGCTTCTCTCCAACCCTGCTGTCACTGTGAGTGTCCGGCCCTCTGCATGCCTGAAAGTGGGGATGGAAGTCCTGGGACCCCAGAGGTTGGGATGTGGTGCCGAGTCCCCAGGGAAACGGGGGCCCATCAAGATCTTGGGAGATGGGCAGCAGAGGCTGTCGGGATGCCTTGCAGAGGGCTGCTCGCATCTGGGAGGAAGCAGAGGGAAGCCCCAGAGGGCAGGGACAGGATTTGAGGCCTGGGAGGAAGGTTGACTGCTGTCAGGGTCCTTGTCAAGCCAGGAAGGCAAATGCCTGCCTCCCCTGGCATGCAGGGCAGACACACCCAGGGTCAGGGTGGCACACTGGGGTCTCCCAAATGGCAGAAGCCTCTGGTTTGGGACTGGAGCATTGCTGTGGTATCCCCTTCACCTACCATGGCCCACGTCTCCAGCTCACTCGTCAGGACTGGAGTCACCCAGCTGAAGGCCGGCAGCTTCCTGAGAATTCCATCTCTGCACCTGCTGTGAGTGGGGCCTGGCTGGGCCGACAACCAGCTCAAGGGAGTGGACATTCGTGCGCATGTGTGGGAGTGTGGGCTCACACAGGTGTCAGGTGGGCATTCATGCATGTGTGTGGGGGTGTGCATACACGTGTGTGCAAGAGCATTTGTGTCCCTGCACATACTCACACCTACTGCCACGTGTGTGTGCCCATGCCTGTGTGGGCTGAGGGTGGAGGCCAGGGTTGAAATATCTGCAACAACTCTGGAAAAATTTCTTTCTTGCACCCCTGCCAGCCTCTTCACCTCCAACTCCTTCTCCGTGATTGAGGACGACGCGTTTGCAGGCCTGTCCCACCTGCAGTACCTGTGAGTGAGGCCAGGGGATGGAGGCAGGTGGGCCTGGGAGAAGGAGATGGGAGCTGTGGTCCTGAAGAGAAGGTGTCTGGACATCTGGTGGGAGGATGTTGATGAAAATGGCCAACCCAGTGGTGACGATGCTTTGGGTGATATTGATGAAGTTCTCAGGGCTGGTGTCAATGAGGCTTATCAGTGTTGATTATCACCTAACTTCTCTGCTTCAAGATCGACAAAGGGCCCGGATAACCAGATCCTGATTCTGGCTCTACGTGACTCATGGGAGCCCAGGGAGGGTGTAAAGAAGTCAGAGACAAGAAACATTTCAAGGGGCCGGGTGCGGTGGCTCATGCATGTGATCTCAGCACTTTGGGAGGCCGAGGCAGGTAGATCATCTGAGGTCGGGAATTCGAAACCAGCCTGACCAATGTGGAGAAACCCCATCTCTACTAAAAATACAAAAAATTAGCAGGGCGTGGTGGTGGGCACCTGTAATCCCAGCTACTCGGGAGGCTGAGGCAGGAGAATCGCTTAAACCCTGGAGGCGGAGGTTGTGGGGAGCCGAGATCGCGTCATTGCACTCCAACCTGGGCAACAAGAGCGAAACTCCGAAACATTTCAAATGAACAGGAAACAACTCTGAACTAGGTGGTGGTGGTGGTGGTGATACTATGGTGGTGTTCAGGGTGGTGCTGACAGTGATGCTGACGGTTGGGTAGTGGTGGTGATGGTGGTGGCGGTGGCAGTCACAGCATGACAATGCCTGCAGTGGTGTTGCCCATGGCATTGATGATAATGGCAGTGATGATGATGCTGTTGCTGCTGCTGATGTGGGGTTGGTGGCATTATTGATGATGATGGAGTAGGGATGATGTGGTAAGAATGGCAGCCCCAGTGACAATGATGCTATGGATGAAGTGGATGCAGGAGCCGCGGTGGCTCACTCGAGTTGTCCTGGTGCTTGAGGAGGCAAGGCTATGTGTTCGAGGCCAGGCTGGGCAACATAGGAACCTCTCATTCATTAAAAAAAAGAAAAAGAAGAAAAAATGGATGATGAAGTTCTTGGGGCTTGTGTCCCTGACAATTATGAATGTTGTGGCGGTTGGTGAGTACAGTATTGGTGTTGGTGTTGGTGATGGCTGTGGGTAGGATGCTGGGGGTGGTATTAGGACAGTGTCGTTGGCACTGGGTTGGCGATGATGGTGAAGGTGTTGGTATTTACAGAAACCGGCAGCAGTGGTACTGGCGGTGGGTGAACATGTGCATCTTGGGCACAGTGGAGGTGCTGCTGGTGTTGGCAGCGCTGGTGGTGCTCATGCGGATGTATGAGAGCACAGCAGTGGAGATGAGGGTGGGAGTCTTTCTGGTGTTGGGCATGAAGGTTGAGTTTTTGGTGAAGATGATCAGTGTTGGTGGGGTAGAGTTTGGTAGTGATGATATCGGTGTTGGTGTTGATGGGAGTGGGTGGTGACAGTCATATTGGTGACAATGATGCTAGTGTTGGTGATGACAGTGACAAGGTATGGTGTTGGGAATAATGGCAGTTATTGGTCCTGGGTTGATGATGGTGGTAGAGACATGGATGTGGGTGTTGGCACTGGTGATGGTCATTACGGATGATGCTGGAGGTAACGTGGTGATGTGGGTATTGGCACTGGTGATGGTCATTACGGATGATGCTGGAGGTAACGTGGTGATGTGGGTGCTGGCACTGGTGATGGTCATTACGGATGATGCTGGAGGTAACGTAGTGATGTGGGTGCTGGCACTGGTGATGGTGTTGGTGGTGGTGGTGGCAGGACAGTGTGCACAGTGAAGCTCGCAATGACTATAGGGCCAGTTTCATGGCTCCTAGAATTGATGGCTGGGACCTTGGCAAGGAGAGGTTTCTAAGATGCTTTCCCTAGGATTGTTCATGATATTGGAAGAGAATTCAGCACCTTCCAGTGGGCCTATGTCTTTCATGGTGTGCGTTCCCTGAAGCTCAGTGGGCCTCCCCATCACCCTAGCTTCCCTCCACAGCTTCATCGAGGACAATGAGATTGGCTCCATCTCTAAGAACGCCCTCAGAGGACTTCGCTCACTCACACACCTGTGCGTGCCTCCACCGCCCCAGCCCTCCATGACAGGCACCCACGCTCCACCACCCGGGGGACACGGGGTATCCTGGCGGCTGCTGACAGTGCCTTCTCTTCCTCTACCAGAAGCCTGGCCAATAACCATCTGGAGGCCCTCCCCAGATTCCTGTTCCGAGGCTTGGAGACCCTTACTCACGTGTGAGGCTCATGGGGGCTGGGAGTGTGGGGGGTTGGGGAATGTTTGTGTCGAGGGGGGCATCCATGTCCACTACTGGTTGGCATGCATGCATTTGGCTGAGGTGGTTCTTACGTATTTTTCTTACCATGATGGGGCACCATCTCTGGGGACACTTGCCTGGGGAGGGGGCAGGAGCGTGGCCCCCAGGGCGTGGAAGCAGGTTGCAGCCCCTCAGCGACCTCTTGCCCCAGGGACCTCCGCGGGAACCCGTTCCAGTGTGACTGCCGCATCCTCTGGCTCCTGCAGTGGATGCCCACCATGAACGCCAGCGTGGGGACCGGCGCCTGTGCGGGCCCCACCGCCCTGAGCCACATGCAGATCCACCACCTTGACCCCAAGACCTTCAAGTGCAGAGCCATAGGTGGGGGGCTTTCCCCATGGGGCGGGAGGCGGGGAGACCCAGGGAAATGGCTGCCTCACTCCCCACCCTGCCGATTCCTGCCGTGGGGAGACCCTGAGCAAGCAGGATCACCTTGCTGAGGCCCAGTTTTCTCATCTGTAAAGTGGGGGTAATAAACCCTGACATAGGAGTGCCGTGGGAATTCAAAGATAGGTCCTCGCCTGTTTGGCATTTGGCGCCGGGCCTAGGACAGAAGGCCCTTATATGTTCACCCTTGTTAACATAAAAACAACCACTTTAAAAATTCTTCGTTACGTGCCAAGCATTATTGTAAGAACTGCAGGTGCAAAGTCACCTCACTTACATTGACTCATCTTTTCTTTTTCTTTCTTTCTTTTCTTTTTGAGAGAGTGTTTCTTTCTTGTTGCCCAGGCTGGAGTGCAGTGGCATGATCTGGGCTCACCACAACCTCCGCCTCCTGGGTTCAAGCAATTCTCCTGCCTCAGCCTCCAAAGTAGCTGGGATTACAGGCATGTGCCACCACGCCTGGCTAATTTTGTATTTTTAGTAGAGACGGGGTTTCTCCATGTTGGTCAGGCTCGTCTTGAACTCCTTACCTCAGGTGATCCGTCTGCTTTGGGGGAGATTACAGGTGTGAGCCACCGCGCCTGGCTGACTCACCTTTTCTATAAATAGATTTTGGTGACTTTAGGCAGTGCAGAAAGCATGATGAGGCCAGCTCTGGGTCTCGCCCTCAAAGAGTTAAATGACCAGAGGAAGGCAGGCCCAGCAGGACAGCCCAGGACCATCTGGGCAGGATGGGGAGGCCCAGCCAGAGGGGTCAGGGCAGGGATGGCAGAAGCCATGGGAGCTGAGGGAGCCCAGAGTCAGGGCCAGGGCCACACAGAGCTGGGGGACAGAAAGGAGTTTAAGCCTGAAGGGTCTTTACACAGATGCTTTTCTTGTCTAAGAGTTGGGATCTCACTCTGTCACCCAGGCTGGAGTGCACTGGCGCCATCATAGCTCACTGTAGCCTCAAACTCCTGGGCTCAAGCGATCCTCCTGCCCCAACCTGCCAAATAGTGGGGACTACAGGCACATGCTACTGTGCTCGGCTAATTTTGTTTAAAAAACTTTTTTGTAGAGACAGGGTTTTGCTATGTTGCCAGGCTGGTCTTGAACTTCTGGCTTCAAGTGATCTTTCCACTTCAGCCTCCAAAAGTGCTGGGATAACAAGCATTCGCCACTGCACCTGGCCACAGATGCGATGAATACAATAACAACAATTGTTATTTTCTATAACAATATACGTATATAATTATTATCGACATATAATTATTATTATTCTAAGTGTAAGAAAGACATGTTTTTGGTCCGTGGGACACACAGAAGAAGGAGACTTAACTTAGGGAGTCCCTCTTCATTCAAGTTATCCAACAAACGTTCACTAACATTCACGCATGCCCAGCCCTGTGAGAAGTGAGGGTCACTGTGGTTGGGACCTGAGCCCTGGCCTTATGGGACTTACCGTCCTGGGAATTTGGGGAGACAGACATTTAAAAAACATAGTACAGGCTGGGCACAGTGGCTCATGCCTGTAATCCCAGCACTTTGGGAGACTGAGGTGGGCAGATCACCTGAGGTCAGGAGTTCGAGACCAGCCTGGCCAACATGGTGAAACCCTGTCTCTACTAAGAATACAAAAAGTAGCCGGGCACAATGGCGGGTGCCTGTAATCCCAGATACTCGGGAGGCTGAGGCAGGAGAATTGCTTGAACCCAGGAGGCACAGGTTGCAGTGAGCTGAGATCATGCCACTACACTCCAGCCTGGGCAACAAGAGTGAAACTCTGTCTCAAAAAAAAAAAAAAAAAAAAAATTGCACAGATAAATGTGTGCTATGCATTGTGATAACTACAGGGAATTATGAGACAAGGGAGGTTCCTATGACAGTCAGAGAAGGCTTCTCTGAAGTGGGGATGTTAGGTCTCAATGTGGCTAAGTGAGGAACAGAGAGAAGGGCTCTTCAGAGAGAAGGAACATCCTGGCGGGTGGCCCTGAGGCAGCATAGAGCTTGCCCTGTTTGAAGATCAAAAGAAGGCAGGTGTGGCTTAGGGGTGGTGAGTGAGGGACAGCTATGGATTTTGGAAACCACAGAGAGGAGAGCAGACTTTATTCTGGGCCATGGGAAGAATGGAGAGTTGGTTTTTTTTTTCATTTGTTTATTTGTTTTTTTTTTTTTTT
>NW_016107633.1:521884-523352 GCF_001604975.1 Cebus imitator
TGACCAGGATGGTCTCGATCTCTTGACCTCGTGATCCACCCGCCTCGGCCTCCCACAGTGCTGGGATTACAGGCTTGAGCCACCGCGCCCAGCCCTGTTTATTTGTTTATTTGAACCAGGTCTCACTCTGTCACCCAGGCTGAAGTACGGTGGCACAATCACCACTTACTGAGACCTTGACCTCCCCAGGCTCAGGTGGTCCTCCTGACCCAGCCTCCCTGGTGGCGGGGACTGCAGCTGTGCCACCACCGTGCCCTGCTAATTTTTGGTATTTTTTTGTAGAGATGGGGGTTTTGCCACATTGTCCAGGCTGCTCTCGGACTCCTGGGTTCTATTGATCTACCTGCCTTAGCTTCCCAAAGCTGGGATTAAAGGCGTGAGCCACCACTCTCGGCCGAGAGTTTTGAGCAGGAGGTGATTTGATAGCCACTGAAAAAAGATTTGCCCTTTAGGTGGGCATTATAGGTAATTTGGCTCATTGCTTCAACACTGGCACCTGGAAACGGCCTGGCAAGCAGAGTGAAATATTACAGCCTGGAGTTGACTGCCCGGCTCCCCCACTAACAAGCAGAGTAGCCTTGGTACCCCAGCAGCCACAGAAGCCAACCCGCCATCACACTCAAAATATCATGGATTAAGGATGGAGGGGTCTGGAGCAAGCTGTCTAGGTGTGCAGGGCAGCCCCTGGGCATCGTCCTTGCTTTCATGTTTGAAGCCAGGTTGTGGCATATCCACATGTGAGAAAGGAGACCAAGTTGGGACAAGCTGTTTCCAGGCGTGGTGGCTCATTGCACTCATCACATCTGCCTTTGTTCCACTGGTCGCTCGGTCTCAAAACAGCCACGTCTAACTTCCAGGGAGGGCGGTGAATGGAGGTCCAGGAGAAAGCAGCCTCTAGCTGGGTGGCCTGGTGACCAGCTCAGTCCTGTCTCCTGGAAGGTGGGAAAGACGGATTTTGTTGGATAACTGGCTGCCTGTACCATTTAGCCTTCGCTTTCTCATCCGTAAAGGGGAGATCATAACAGAATGTACCTCAGAGGGGTGTTGTGAAGTTAAATGAATTAACTGAGATGTTCTTTCTAAGGGATTGTTTGGTGATGCCACAGAGCTTAGAAAATAAAGCTTATCATGCTGTTGTGAGTTAATATGTCTATGGTCAGGTGTGGTGGCTCATGCCTGTAATCCCAGCACTTTGGGAGGTCAAGGCAGGAGGATCTCTTGAGCCTAGGAATTCTAGGCCAGCCTGGGCAACATAGCAAGACCCCATCTCTACAAAAAAATAAAACATTAGGCAGGCAGGCCGGGCATGGTGGCTCACACCTATAATCCCAGCACTCTGGGGGGCCGAGGCGGGTGGATCACGAGATCAAGATAGAGACCATCCTGGAATATATGGTGAAACCCCGTCTCTACTAAAAACACAAAAATTAGCTGGGCATGGTGGTGCGGCCTGTAGTCCCAGCTACTC